>NW_020837952.1:1906499-2141532 GCF_003676395.1 Aethalodelphis obliquidens | reverse complement strand
ACACACACCACACACACATATACACGTGCATACCATATACACATCACATATACATTACATACACACACACCACACACACATACACACCACACATGCCCTGCTCAAACCAAGCCTTTCAAACCAACACCCTGACCTGGAGAAGGTGAAAGAAGGCCCCCAGCCCCAGTGCTGGTAGACTGAGGGAGGGGTGATTCAGAGTCCCTTTAGGGAGCAGGGCAGGGGAGCCTCTACACAGGCATACAGGGGCAGAGCCAGGAAGGGTGCTATCAGGAGGGCCAGGGGGGCTCTTCTGGTGGCCACGTGCACCCCACCCAAACCACAGTCAAGGCCTAGCTCATCTTACCACTGTGGCCTTTGGGCAAGTTACTTGATCTCTCTGTGCCACATCTTAAAATGAGGCTAATATTAACTATCTCACAAGGCTGTGGTAATGCTTTATAAGATAATATATGAACAGAGAAAAGAAAACAGCCTAGCACCTGGAACATGGTAGTCTCTCAACTACCATGGTAGCTTTCACCCTTATTGTAAATGTTAACCTTATAATTCAGAACACCAGATTTTGGAGCACAGTAGCTGGGTTCAAATCCATTCTCTGCCACATTCGAGCTGTGGACTGATCAAGTCATGTTACCTCTCTGTGCTTCTGTTTCCTTATCCGTAAAATGCAGATAATAATAGTACCCGCCTCGTAGGTTGTGACTTTTCAGTGAATTAATATGTGCAAAGCAGTCAGAAAGTGCCTGGCGTGTCATCAGTGATCAATAATATTACCTGTTAGTAGTAGTCAGTTGCCTAAGGTCATAGGCAAGCTTTGAACCCAGGTCTATGCGACTTCCCAGTCCGTGCTCTTAAGCACTGTATCACACGCATGCCCTTCCTCTTTCACATACCTTTTCACACTGCTCCCCTTTTATCTTGGGCCAGACTTTCTGGCTCACACGGCTGCCAGACCCTGTTCCTTTGGTGGTGGTGACCCACCTGGGAGTGCTCCCCAGGACCCAGGGCTGCATGCAGAGGTCATCTGTGCCATTTCAACTTTTGACACCCAGGTTGCTGAAGACAAGAGAAGTATCTTCTATGGGCCCCAGACAAGTCTCCACTCAGCTCCCCTCTCCTTGTCCTGCACCCAACTGAGGGCACAAGGGCTTAAAGCTGGTAGTCTCTTTTCTCTGGAATCCTCAAAGCCCGCGCTTAGGGCTTCCCTGGTGGCGCAGTGGTTGAGAGTCCGCCTGCCGATGCAGGGGACACGGGTTCG
Source organism: Aethalodelphis obliquidens (assembly GCF_003676395.1). Lineage (NCBI taxonomy): Eukaryota > Metazoa > Chordata > Mammalia > Artiodactyla > Delphinidae > Aethalodelphis > Aethalodelphis obliquidens. Next base: position 2,140,274 of record NW_020837952.1, on the reverse strand, counting down.
TGCCCCGGTCCGGGGAGATCCCACATGCCGCAGAGCGGCTGGGCCCGTGAGCCATGGCCGCTGAAACTGCGTGTCGCACAGACACACACACACACACACACACACACACACACACACACACACACACACACACACACCCCAAAGCAGTGTCAGTCACATGGTGGAAACAGAATGGGATTGTCTGTCCTCTCGGCTGTGTGAAGTGGGCGAGTCATTTATACTCTCTGGGCCTCAGTCTCAGCTCCATGATGGAGATGATCATGCAATACCTGTCCCAGGGGATTATGGGGACAGTTAAATGAAAGCGTTCACAAACTCTTCTTTTGTGTTACTTTAACCCTTCTCTTAGTTTTTTCTAATACAATGTATGAATACACTTATTCATATATTTCATTTTTTTAAATCTTAAATGATACAGATAAAGCAAATGTCATTTGGCTGTGTAACAGCTGTGGTCAGTTGTCTCTCCTTCCAGACCTCTCTATATGCATTTTATAGATATATGCTATGTAGGCCCCCTATAACATATAGTTTTGTGAGGTTTTTTTGTTACATAAAGGGGCTCATGTGATTTGGATTTTTCTGCAAGTTGTGCTTTTCTCATAAGAGTGTATATCAGAGATGTTTCTGCTTCAGCACTGCTGCCCACAGTTTACTTAACAATCCCCTGGTTGATAGAGCTTGGGTTTGTTTCCAGGGTTTCACTGTTAGAACCTAAGCTGCCGTGAACAGCCTTGGGTGTGCTGCTCTGAGCCCTTATGCTGGCATTTCTGTAGCATGGACATGGTCCACGTATATTTTTTATGCTGATTCAACACATTGCAACCCCAGCTTTTTGTATTCAGTGCCTGTTTGTTGGTGGCTCTGAGCCACCCTTTCCATGGCATGGCTCCCCCAGAGCCTCTCAGCCTCATCTCTGGGAGGACAGCAGACATAAGCCTGGACGAGGCAGGGTCAGGCCGAGTATATGGCCATGGGACCCTGACCAGGTGCAGCCCTGGCCAATAAGGTGAACCAGGAAAGTTTGCCTTTGTCTCCTCTGCCCTCTGTGCGTGCTTCCTCCCTCCCTTCAAGCCCGCCCTCCCCCCTTCTCTGTTGGAATGTAGGAGACAGGTAATCTGGTTCCAGCTAGATAAATGACCATCAGCAAGTCACTCACCTGCTCTGAGACTCCTTTCCTCATATTTAAAATAATAAGGGTGAATATCCACCTCCTAGAGTGAATTGGGCAAGTGAGATAAAGGACTAGCGTGTGAAAAGACGGTTCAGTTGTAAGTTAGTAGCATCCTCGCCCAGCTCCTGCCTCTTGCCCCTGACCCACATGCCCCTCCTTCAGGGTCTTGTATCCAGTTGCCTCGCAACTCAAGACCTGCTGTCCTCTTTTTTTTTTTTTTATGACTTTGGCAGGATTGGGGAATTTTTTTTTTATAAATTTATTTATTTTACTTATTTATTTTTGGCTACATTGGGTCTTCATTGCTGCGCGCGGGCTTTCTCTAGTTGCGGCGACCGGGGGCTACTCTTGGTTGCGGTGCATGGGCCTCTCATCATGGTGGCTTCTCTTGTTGCGGAGCACGGGCTGTAGGCGTGCGGACTCAGTAGTTGTGGCGCACGGACTTAGTTGCTCCTTGGCATGTGGGATCTTCCCGGACCAGGGCTCGAACCCGTGTCCCCTGCATTGGCAGGCGGATTCTTAACCACTGTGCCACCAGGGAAGTCCCCTGCTGTCCTTTTAGGTGTCAGTGGTCAATCTGGTTGTTGGCTCTCAACTTAGATCTTTGCTGCCAACTACAAGGTTAACTATGACCAAGATATCTGCTCTCAGCCAACATGTTAGGGAACAGCGCTCGTCACCCAGGGAGATTATCAAGTTACTTTCCCCTATGTGAGTGCATGCTCGTAATGTAATCTCTGATCATGTCTTTTGCTTTCATGTTCCCTACAACATAGTAGATGCTCAACAAATGCTGCTGGGAATAAATGAATGGAAAGCCTTCAGCTGGCTCACAGGCATGAGGTTGCAGTGATGGGTGTTACTGGGCAGTGGGGTTGAAATTTGTGGCAGGCTCTCGCAGATAGCCCATGTAGATAAGCATCCGTGGCCATTGGCCAAGGACAGGGGCAGAAACCATTTCATTCCTCTTTTCTCCAAGAGAAAAGCCAGCTGGCTGTTCTAGGAGGCTCCTTGGAGAGGCCACCCCCAGACCGGGTCAGGTCCAAGCCTTCTAGTTGAGAGATTCAATTTCATTAGCTCACCCAGGGGTGACCGGGCTCTGGGAAATCAACCAAGCAAGTGACTGATTGGTAAGCCAGATCAGCAGTTTATTAACTTATGCTGGCAGCCGTGACTGCGAAGCAGCTGGTAGCATTGAGTCAGCCCCTCTCCTTGCCTGTTCTTGCTACAGAAGGAAACTTTACCTGGCAATCCAAATCACACTGAGAAGGAACAGGGTAGAGTGGAGTAAAACGACACTAAAGAATAACTATAGTTGATGACACATATGCTGTGATACCTTTACCCTCAAAACCACACCCTGGTGTGGTTGTCATTACTGTCCCATTTTGCAGGTGAGGACACTGAGGTCAAGTGGGTGATGGCTCCAAGCTATAGAAGCCCAAACCCAGGCGTTCCGGCTCCGGTCCTGTGTTCTCATGCCCTGAGCAGGGCCCCCTCAGCCCTGGCTCTGGTTCTCCATTTGCCTGCTGTTAAGGCTACACAGCTTCCCTAGTGACATTTCTGCCTCCTCGCTGGGTGGCAGGAGACCTGAGTCTCAGCAGCAGCGCACGCAAGTTCTCAAGAGGGCACCTCTCCTTCTGCAGATATAACAATAAAACTCCACTAACAGCCACCATTCATTAAGTGCTTACCGTGTGTCAGGCACCTTGCCAGGCACCTTGCATGCATTATCTCACTCTCACAACATCCTCAGGAGGCAAGCACACTCACCTCCCTTCTGCCGAGGTGGACTCACGGGCTCACAACGACTAAATAACCTGGCCCAGGATCCCAGAGCTAGTGAGTAGCAGAGCTGAGACTGGAATCCAAGTCGGTCTGACTTTCAAGCCCATACTTGTAATCATGCCCACCTCCCCACCCTCAAGGGTGAGATGCCTTGATGTCCCACATGCTGGAGCTGCTCCCTGTTGGAGCCTCTGGCCCCTGGGCTCCAGCCTCTGTCCATCCATCCCTTTGCCCCACTGCTCCTGCCACAATGAATTCCTCATTCTGCACACCACCGCCCTCACCTCCAGGGCTTCCCCAGGCCTGCTTAGTCTAGCAAACTCCTACTCATACTTCAAGCCCCAGGGAAAGTGTCACCTCTCCCGGGCCACCTTCCTCCTGCCCAGTCAGCCCTAATTATGGCATTTACCAGGTTTTATTGTAATCATCTGTAAGTGTCCCCCACTAAGTGATGAGCCCCCGAAAGCATGGTGTTCCTCGTTGTCTCTGCAGCTCTGAGCAAGTCACTGGGGCTCTCGGGGGAGCCTGTTTCCTGGTAGGAAACACATTAACCCTGGGTGCTGCCCATAAGCTGCAGAGCAGAATGGCTAAATGAGGGGGCTCTGGAGCCAGCCTGCTTGGGTGCAGATCCTGGCTTTGCCACTTCCCAGCCCTGTAACCTTGGTTAAGTACTGAACATCTCTGGGCCTTGGTTTCCTCTAAGAAAGGTAGAATCCCTACTCAATAGGGACGTTATTAGGACAAAGTAGGCTAATGTCTGTAAAGCACCTAACAAGTGCCTGCTCCCTGCTCACTGTTACATGGAGCATTCGTTCATCCTCTGAGTAGGGCCCTGAGAGAATGCAAGAAGACTATGCCTCCGCTTGAAGGTCCCCTCCTCCAGGAAGCCTTCCCTGACCGCTGACACACTCACATTGGTCAGATTCCCGTTATCAGCCCCCTGTGGCACTTTGTGTTTCTCTTTGTTACTCACCATACTAACAGTTACTTTCCCGCTAGACTCTAAGCTCTACGAAGTCGGGGATCTTGTCTGTCTTTTTCTTTCCTGCATTGGTGGCTGGCACATAGTAGGTGCTCAGTAAATAAGTGTTGAATTAGGGATGGAAGGTGTTGGGAAAGTGCCATATTCCGGGCTGTCACAGGAGGGTCACTGAGCAGCCAGGTCGCCCGTGATAACAAAATTGGGGGTGGGCCTGGGCTGGGACACTGGGCTCCCTTGGCCAGTGTCACAGTGACCAGACCTTCTGACCTCTCTCTCTCTCTTCCCCCTTCCCTCAGTTCCTGGCATTTGACACCCAGTTGCTGATGGGTAGCCGACGCCACTCGCTGAGCCCTGAGGAGTATATTTTTGGAGCCCTCAACATTTACCTAGACATCATCTATATCTTCACCTTCTTCCTGCAGCTTTTTGGCACCAACCGGGAATGAGGAGCCCTTCCCACCCCCCATTTCCTTCAGAGAATGCCCCCTTGCTGGTCCTCTGACCCCCCCACCCCGTGCTCCTGCCAGCCCAGATATAAAGCTAGTTGCCAGCCAAGCCTTTGGCCAGCCTGCTCACTTCCCTCAGCCAGCCCTCATCCTCACCCTCTGCAGCTTGTACCCATGCCATCAGGGGCCCTGCGGTACCCAGGTCACACCATCCCCTGTGCCGCCCCTTCCCCCCAGTTATATCTCCCAAACTGAGACTGTCGAAGCTGGAGGTTCCTCTGGGTTTGAGGACCCAAGGGATGAGTGGGAGAAGCCCAGCAGGATTTCAGAGGTGGGAAAAAGATCCCAGGAAGCCTGGCCGAGGCCTGCAGCCCCACCATGATTCCTCCTGAAGTTGCCACAGCTGTAGGACTATGGGGCACACTGTCCTGTGCCCACCCCCTGCCTCCTCTCCCTCCTTCCAGGTTAGGTTTTGACATTCGGTAAGAAAGGGGTGGAGAGGACAACTGGGAGACAAGATGTGGGTGCTCTGCAGTGGGGGGATGGGGATAGTGGGTGAACAGGATGGCTGTTCCAGGCTGCCTATCTTCTCTCAGCTCTGGGACCAGCGGCTTGTTCTAGGCACCAGAGCCCTGCAGCAGAGAGAGGGGCAGGAAGCCAGTACCATCTGTGCTTGCCTTGGTTTACCCTCCTGGGTCATGACACAGAGCTGTTGGGGCAGGAGGTGGGGGCAGGGGCCCTGCTACTGAGTGGGGACCTGTCCTGAGGCTCCATGGGAGGTGGGAGCAGGCAGCCAACCAACTGGGAGGCCTGGGCTCTGCAGCATCGCTAACTCACCCAGACCTGCATCCTCCCGGGAGGCGTGGCAGGACTGAAAGCAACATCTGCTCTCCTCTTCTCTTAAACTCCCAGGCTGCTCCCACGGACCTGAGGCTGAGTGAGGGCTTGGGCCCTGGAGGACCGGGCGTTCTAGGGAAGGGAGGCTTATCTAGCAACTGAGCCAGCCCCATCAGGAGGGAGTCCGGCCCTGCCTCCAGCCCTTCCCCATGGTCTTTCTGCCCATCTCACTTCCTAAAGCCTCCCCCCATCCTCTGCCAGTTGCTGGCTTATCCCCAGTCAGGCCTCCTGAGGCCTCCATTGGCAGTGCCCATGTCGCCGTTTCACTCCTTATCTCCTCATCTCTCCAATTTGGAAGGCGTCCAGCTGATGTTAACAACCAGGGCAAGTCCCTCCAGCTGGTCCCCATGTGATGGGGTCGGGTCTCCTTATCAGCCTCTGGGCGGCTGAGATCTCACGCAGGGTGTGCGTCAGCCACCCAGCCCCCTGCAAGTCTGCTGGGGAGTGGACCAGGGGGCCACACCTGGGGGAAGCATGCAGCCTGCCCTTGCTAGCGGCTAACTGGGCCAGTGGAAAGTTACTGTGTGGAGTCAGGGAGGTTCAGAGTGGATACCTGGACCCTTCCTTGGCCTCTCCCTCCAGGGTTGCCTCTCTCCCCACATGCCGGTGGCTCTGTTTGCCCCTGCGGGTGGGGGGATAACTAGGTATGCTATCTAGGTGCTCCTGATCCCTCCCTCTCCGCCCTTCCTATTTCCAACTTGTAAGAAATATTGCAGAAGCATTTGAAGTTTTGTTCCATCTCGGGTATGAGGAGAGAGGGAACCAAGAATGGATGGCGGTGTTGGTGTGTGAGATAAAGGCAACTGGGAGCATAGGTGGGATGCGCCCTGCGTGCTGGTCTAAATTAATCCATACGGCAACCCTACGAGGGTAGTACTCAGTGCATCCCCATTGCAGAGAGGAAAGCTGAGGTGATGGAGAGGCTAACAGACTGGATGGGGGCTGGAATGAGACTGGATGGTCAGGCCCTCACAGCTCGGGGGATTCGTCGTCCTCATTACCACCCCTGGCCTTCCCTCCCCACCCCACCCCAGTTACCACCACCAGATTTTGTACTCTGTAGTTTCCACCTTCTAAACACAAGCTGGGAAGCAGGATTCTGGTGTCTGATTTCCAGCCTCATTGCCAACGGGCTCATGGTATTAAGCAAGTGTTTCTTACTGACTGTGATTCAGTTTTCCTGTCAGCAAGATGGAAGACCGTGGCCAGAGTGCCGCAGAGACAGGCACCAGAACATTTATTTGCACTGACTTCCTTATCCAGATGCCACCTCTCCTCCGAGGTCCCCTCGATTCCTCTCCTAATCTCCAGTTCCAGTGCTAGAGGGGTTACTTCCCCCACCCCTTGCCCTATAATTCTCAGCCTGGGCCTTGGTCATGCTTCCCAGAATCCACTTGTCAAAGCCCTCCTCTTCCTAGGACAGTTTATGCAGAATTTGGGGTTTACGCAGCTTTTCCAAGGCTGAGCTCCAAAAGCGTGAAGGGGAAGGCAAGCACTCAGCAATAGACAATGTGACAGGGCAACTCAGGGCCATCGCACAGCAGAGTATGCTGCGGAGTCTCCTATTCTGGGTCCTGAGAGGGGTCCAGGACATGCTGAGCTGGCAGCAGAGCCAGGGCTGAGGCTCCTGTGTTCCACCTGCACTGAAGCCATGAGGCACCCCAGAGACACCTGGATGGGCCTTGGAAGGAGGAAGGGTGGGGAACAGGAATGCAGGATTTCAAGAAACAGAGAAACCGGAGCTGGGCAGGTGGCACAAGCTGCCGAGGAGAAGAGGAGCCTGCTTCCCTGCCCAGGAAGGGGTGGGTTGGATTTTATAAAACTGCAGGCAGCCGAGAATCTGACCATCTGTGATGCAGGTCAGAGGTCTCTTACTGAGGGGAAAACAGAGCAAAAGATCCTCTCCTGGGGATTGTAGATGGGGGGCCAGGGAGGTACACACAGGTCCCTGGCCTCTAGCACCGATTCCCAGGCTCAGGTGTGGCGCCTGTATCGCCTGGGGAAGCCCCTGGAATCTTGGCTCTGCCATCCTCATCTTGCTCCTGGGGGCATCAGGATCAGACAGACACCCTTGTTCCAAAAGGCTCCACCTCTCCCCTCCCTGGCCCACCTGGGATTTCACTCAAGCACTTTGCTGCCCCTCAGTGGCTGCCTGAGGAAAAGCAGGGCCTGGTTCTGCAGGCGAGAAGCAGAGAGATGTGCGGCCTGAGGTTTGCGGGCCGGATCTGGCCACTGGCCTTCATTCCCTGCTCTTCTCGGATCACCCCAGACCACTCTCTGCCTCAGCCTCCTGCTGTTCCCTTTAGTCCAGCCACTGTCGTATCTCAGACACTGTTTACCTGTCTGTTGGAAACACCCCTGTGCCACCCAGGCCCAGAGCTTTCTCTCGAGTGTCCGAGGGCAGAGACACACCCCCAGAAACAAGCCCTTCAGGCCTCAGCTCCTCCAAGTTTCCTGGGATCTGCGCTGTTCCTTTCCCTGGCCTCACCTTCCTGGTCCCTGACTGACAGGAGATAAGAATAAAAGTAATAATGACACCCGAATCTTCTCCTTTGCCTGCCTTTTGCTCGTTCCTCGGATGGCTCAGGGAGTGTGTGTGTGTGTGTGTGTGTGTGTGGCAGTGTGAGGGGTTCACGCCAGAGCTGCTGCTCCTAGTATAGCTAAGTGAGAATTAAATCTCCACGTTCCACACTGGCCCTCCTGTCAATATATATAGACCCTTGGCGGAGGCCCTTTGGATCCTTGCACCTGTGACAGCCCTGACAGAGGCTCCTCCCGACAGGAAACCTTCCATGGAAGCCTGTTCTTTTGTGCGCAGTTCTGTTAGAAGATTCTTCCTTATTTTGACCCAAAATCTGGTTCCCTAGAAGGAAAGCCTATGTTGTACCTGGAAGGATCCCCAAGAACAGCGGCTTTTAGAGTTGCCTCTCCTATGAAGCCTTTCTCAATCCTTCCCCCAGGTGCCCTGGCCACTCCCTCCTCGGACCCCTCCTGCTCTGTACCACTCTAGCTGCGTTTTAACCTCTCCTTCTGTCTCCTAGTATAAGACCTGAGCTGCTTGAAGGCATGAACTGTGTCTTGTTCCCCCTTGAATTCATAGGTCTTATGGCAAATGGCGTCAATACACAGCCTTTGAATGAATGGAGGAATGAATGAATGAACCTCCTCCAACCCTTTTATTTTACCTAAGAGGAATCTCCGGAGCAGAGGGTGCAGTGACTTGTCCAAGTTTATACACGAGTGAGTGACCGGGGGCGGGATTACAGGGCACATGGGGTGATGATTACATTAGCAAGTTCCTCTGAGGAACTCAGGGCTGAGCTGACCTGACCTGGCTTACACCTGCCATCTTCTTCACTCACGTCTGGCGACTCTCAGCGAACCTGTGTTTGCCCGCTTACTGATTGTCCCCTACCCCCATCCCCACACACAGACGGCTAAGATCCTCTCTCCCCAGCCCACCCTCCCCAACCCCTCCTGGGGTCTCTGCTTTCTTTTCTGGGAAAACTCTGCCAAAAGGAGCGAACCTCACCCTGTCTCAAAACGAAGAGGACTTTGGACTCCTGAACTTCGGTGGACAGGAAGCAAGCTGAGAAAACGATTCAGAGGCCCCACCCCGCTCAGAGGCCTCCCCTTCCCACAGCTCCACAGCTCCTCAGCGCTTGCTTTCCTGCTGGGGCCACTTGAAAGCACATTCACTTGGGACTCTCAGCTAAATGGTCCGGAGCTGTTGGGTATGGTTTCTCTTCTGCAACACTCCTGGTGATTTCTCCCTCTCCTATCTTCTGCCGACTATGGAAGTGCTTTGTACACAGTAGGTGCTCTGTGCCCCTTTGTTAGCTCCTTTTTCCACCACGCTAGGGAGGCATGTGTGGGTGCTCTAGCCAAGAGACCAGGCTGAGCCCGGTCTTCCAGCCATGCTCACCAAGTGGCAGCCATGTGAGGGAGGAAGCCAATTTGGAAGTAGATTCTCTCACTCCAGCCCCCAGACATTTGAGTCTTCCCAGTTGAGGCCCAAGACATCACAGAGCAGAGACAAACCATCCCCTATGTCCCCTGTTCAAATCCTAATCTACAGAATCTGTGAGGACAACAAAATTGTTGTTGTGTTATGACACTAAGTTTGAAGTAGTTTGCTATGCAGCAACAGATAAGTGGAACAGAATCTGTTCCCTGGAAGTGAGGCACTGCCATAACAAAACCTCAAACACACAGCATTGATGTTGGGACCAGGTGGTAGGAGATGCCTGACAAGTCTCAATGAGACTGTTAAGGAAAGCTTGAAGGGCTTCCAGGAGACTGCCTATGAAGGTTCAAAGGAAATTGAGGAAAATAGAATTGAAACCCGGAGGGACACAGACCCTTGTTATGTCATGGTAGAAAGTTTAGCAAAACTTTAATCTACACTCATGTGAAAAATAGAAAAAAATACCTAATGAACTGATGGATCTGGCTAAGATGATTTCCAGGTAGAACGCTGAAAGGGCCAGTTGGCTTGTTTTGGCTTTTTATCACAAGAAACAGATAGTGAGAGAAAACCTCAAGAAGGAATATTGTATTCCTTCTCAAGCTTCTCAATCCCCAACTTCTGCATAAACTGTCCTAGGAAGAGGAGGGCTTTGACAAGTGGATTCTGGGAAGCATGACCAAGGCCCACACATCGTATATATGTGCCACATCTTCTTTATCCATTCATCTGTCGATTGACACTTAGGTTGCTTCCATGTCCTGGCTATTGTAAATAGTGCTGCAATGAACATTGTGGTACATGACTCTTTTCGAATTATGGTTTTCTCAGGGTATATGCCCAGGATTGATGGGTCATATGGTAATTCTATTTTTAGTTTTTTAAGGAACCTCCATACTGTTCTCCATAGTGGCGGTATCAATTTACATTCCCACCAAGAGTTTGCTTGTTTTTTATATTCCACATATGAGTGAAGTCATGTGGTAGTTCTCTTTTTCCATCTGATTTATTTCACTTAGCATAGCACACTCAAGATCCATCCATGTTGTCACAAGTGGCAAGATTTCATCCTTTTATAGCTGAGTAGTATTCCACTCTGGGAATCTTTATCCATTCATCCACCCATGGGCACCTATATTGTTTCCATATCATACCTTGGCTATGTAAATAATGCTGCAGTGAACATTGGGATGCCTATATCATTTCAAATTAGTGTTTTATTTTCTTCACATTAATACCCAGAAGTGGAATCACTGGTTCATATGGTAGTTCTATTTTTAATTGTAATTTTTTGAGGAATCTCCATACTGTTTTCCATGGTGGCTGCACCAATTTACATTCCCACCAACAGTGCCCAAGGGCTTCCTTTTCTCCTCCTTGCCAACACTTATTTCTTGCCTTGTCATTTATTCTAACAGGCATGAAGTGATATCCATTGTGGTTTTGATTTGCTTTTCTCCAATAGTTAGTGATGTTGAGCATCTTTTCATGTGCCTGTTGGCCATCTGTAGGTCTTCTTTGAAAAAATGTCTATTTAGCTCCTCTGCCCGTTTTTTAATCAGGTTGTTTGGTTTTTTGTTGCTGAGTTGTAAGAGTTCTTTATATATTTTGGATATCAACCCCTTAATGGATATATCATTTGCAAATATCTTCTCCCATTTGATAGGTTGTCTTTTTGTTTTGTTGAGGGTGCAGAAGTTTTTAGTTTTATGTAGTCCCATTTGTTTATTTTTGCTTTTGTTTCCTTCGCCTGAGGAGACATATCTAGGAAGATATTGTTAAGACTGATGTCAAAGAACATACTGCCTTTTTACACAATTTATGTAATTTTTGGTATAGAAAAATTAGTATATCTAGATAAAACAAATAATAAACAAATACAGGGACAAATACAGAAAACATACACGTTTTCTTCTAAGAGTTTTATGGTTTCAGGTTTTACATTCAAGTCTTTAAATCTACTTTGAGTTGATTTTTGTGTATGGTGTGAGGTAGTAGTCTAGTCTCATGTTTAAGCTGCCCAGTTTTCCCAACCCCATTCATTGAAGAGATTATACTTTCTCCATTGTATGGTCTTTGCTCCTTTGTCATAAATTAATTGTCCGTAAACCCATGCATGGGTTTATTTCTGGGCTCTCAATTCTCTTACATTGATCTATGTATCTGTTTTTCTGCCAATACCATGCTGTTTTCATTACTGTGGCTTTGTAATATAGTTTGAAATCAGGGTGTGTTATACCTCCAGCTTTGTTCTTTTTTCTCAAGATTGCTTTTGCTATTCAGGGCCTTTTGTGGTTCCATATAAATTTTAGAATTTTTTTGTTCTATTTCTGTGGAAAATGTCCTTGGGATTTTGATAGGGATTGCACTGAATAGGCAGACTGCTTTAGGTAATATGGACTTTTTTTTTTTTTTTTTTTTTGCTGTACACGGGCCTCTCACTGTTGTGGCCTCTCCTGTTGCGGAGCAGAGGCTCCAGACGCGCAGGCTCAGCGGCCATGGCTCACGGGCCCAGCCGCTCCGCGGCATGTGGGATCCTCCCGGACCAGGGCACGAACCCGTGTCCCCTCCATCGGCAGGCAGACCCTCAACCACTGTGCCACCAGGGAAGCCCAATATGGACATTTTAACAATGCTAATTCTTCCAGTCCATAAACATGAATTCCTTTCCATTTGTTTGTGTCTTCTTCAACTTCTTTCAACGTCTTACAGTGTTCAGCGTACAGGTCTTTCACCTCCTAGGTTAAGTTTATTCCTAGCTATTTTATTCTTTTTGTTGCAATTGTAAATGAAATTGTTTTCTCAATTTCTGTTTCTACTAGCTCACTGTCAATGTATAGAGACACAACAGATCTCTGTGCCCTGTCACTTTACTGTATTTGTTTTCTTTTAATATTCATTTATTTATTGGGCTGTGTCGGGTCTTAGTTGCAGCACGGGGGATCTTCGTTGTGGCATGCAGGATCTTTTGTTGCGGCACATGGGCTTCTCTCTAGTTGTGGCGCGTGGGCTCTAGAGTGCGCAGGCTTAGTTGCCCTGCAGCATGTGGGATCTTAGTTCCCCAACCAGGGATTGAACCTGCGTCCCCTGCATTAGAAGGAGGATTCTTAACCACTGGACCACCAGGGAAGTCCCTGTATTTGTTTATTATTTGTTTTATCTGGATTTACTAATTTTTCTATACCAAAAATTACATAATTGTGTAATAAAATATCCTGCAAAGGGAAGTTAAATAAAATAAATAGAGAAAAAAGGAAGGAAGGAGAGAAGGATGACAAGAGGAAAAAAGGAGAAAGGGAGGGAGGATGGAAAGGAAACTATTTTTATCCATTATACAACTGATAGGCCTTTCAGTTCTGGGCAATTTTCTTGAATTATTTCTTTGCTAGTTCTTTGATTTATTTGCTAATTCTTTGACAGATAGTTTGATAGTTCCCTCAGCTTTCTCTTTCTGGAACTCTTATTATTTGGATATCAGATCACCTAAGCCAGACTATATCTTTTGTCTTCTATTTTCCATCTTTGCCTTTTTTGCTCCACTTTGTAGAAGATTGCCTCAATTTTGTCTTCCAGCTACTCTATGGAGTATTTCATTTCTGCTATCACAGTTTTAATTCCCAACGCTTCTGTTTGTTCTTTAAATGTTCTTTTTCCCCAATATTTTGCTGTGAGAAGTTTCCAAACATATAGAAAAGTTGAAAGAATTTTATGATAAACATAACCATCACTTGGATTCAATGTTCTTTTTCTAGCTTGTTTCATGGTTGTAATATCTCTCTTAATTCATAGAGAATGTTAGTATTTTAGGATTTGGAGGATATTTTTCTTCTCCCTGCATGGTTTTTGCTCCTCTGACTTACTTGTTTCCAGGCTATTTGAACTCTATTTTTCATGTTAGAGACTTTCCTCAAATGTCTGATGATCTAGGGTCATCTGTTCTACTTTAAGAGTGGGCCCCCCGATGAGATACAATAGGAAGTACATCCCCACCTAGTAGTTTTCCTGCCAAAAATCAAATCTCAATCTGAACAAGATTCTAGAGCTAACCAAGAGTTCATATAGAATACAAAAGTTGAGAAAATTATTACATGACTTCTACAATCCAGAATATGGGAAATGCTACAGGATGAAATATCTAATTTCTTCAACAAATAAGCTGTGAGGTTTTTATTTTTGTTTTGTTTTATTTTTTAAAGAGGGTGGGCACCAACAGATTGAAAGTATACAGGTATGGAAGAAATAAGATTGGCTGTATGTTTGATAATTGTTGGAGCTGAGTAGCAGGTACATGGAAATCATACCATTCTCTCTACTTTCACATACACTTGGAATCTATTTAAAAAAGAATGGGGACTTCCCTGGTGGTCCAGTGGTAAAGAATCTGCCTTCCAATGCAGGGAATGGGGGTTTGATCCCTGGTCAGAGAACTAGGATCCCACATGCCACGGGGCAACTAAGCCCACACGCTACAACTACTGAGTCCGCACACCACAGCTACTGAGCTCACGCGCCTCAACAAGAGAGCCCATGAGATGCAAACTACAGAGCCCATGCGCTCTGGAGCCCGTGCGCCACAATTAGAGAGAGAAAAACCCACACACCACAACTAGAGAGAAGCCTGCGCACCGCGGTGAAAGGTCCCGCATGCTTAAATGAAGATCCCATGTGCCACAAGTAAGACCCAACATAGCCAAATAAATAGATAAATAAATAAATAAATATTTTTAAAAAAATGACTGGGGCACTAAAAAGCTCTGAGCTTGTGGTGGGGTAGTCTCTGTGAGCTTCACTAGTTCTGGCTGGGCCGTTTCCCTAGAGAAACCCCAGATGTCTGTAAGTTTCCCCAAGCAGGGCTTCCCTGGTGGCACAGTGGTTAAGAATCTGCCTGTCAATGCAGGGGACAAGGGTTCCAGCCCTGGTCAAGGAAGATCCTACATGCTGCAGAGCAACTAAGCCCTTGTGCCACAACTACTGAGCCTGTGCTCTAGAGCCCATGAGCCACAACTACTGAGCCCGTGCACCACAACTACTGAAGCCCGTGCTCCTAGAGCCCGTGCTCTGCGACAAGAGAAGCCACCGCAATGAGAAGCCCGCGCACCTCAATGAAGAGGAGCCCCCGCTCCCCACAACTAGAGAAAGCTACACGCAGCAACAAAGACCCAACGCAGCCAAAAACTAAATTAATTAAAAAAAAAAAATTTCCCCAAGCAGGCCCTCCAGACCTCCCACTTGAAGGGTGTAACCCTGGCTGCCAGTTATCTGGAAAGTGGTAGGGCGAGAAATCTGGGGTTTTCAACATTCACTGTGTAAACTTTCACTTAAGCCTGCAGCAGGTTATCCTTTCCTCCAGTGGGCTGGTGTCCCCCAGACCAGAGATTCTCTATTTTACCCTGTCCACTTTGCTGCCAGGGTTAGAGGCAGGCGGGGGCATAGATGGCTACATTGGGTGGTGGAGAGGGTGAGGGTGTAACTGCTTCCTATATTGATTCTCTAATAATTCCTCTTATTTTTTTAACTGTTTATTTTGAAACAATTATAGATGTACAGGAAGTCACAAAAAGGTATGGTGAGGTCCCCTGTACCCTTCACTGTTTCCCTCAATGATTACATCTTATATAATTATACCACACTACTTAAACTGGGAAATTAACATTGGTACAACGTGTGTAAATAGTTCTGTGACATTTTATCACATAGATTCATGTAGCCACCGCTATAATCAAGATACAGAACCATTCCACCACCACAAACATCTCTATTAAGCCACGATGTTATGGTCACATCCACCCCCCTAACCCTAGCAAACCACTGATCTGTTTTCCATTTTCTATGATTTTTTCATTTTGAAAATGTTATATAAATGGAACCATATAGTTTGTATTTTTTGAGATTTTTTTTCACTCAGCATAATGCTTTAACATCCATCCAAATTGTTGCAGGTATCAGTAGTTCATTCCGTATTATCACTGAGTAATAGTCCATGCTATAGAGATGTACCACAGTTTGTTTAACCATTCACTTACGGAAGGACATATTGGTTCTTTCCAATTTTTAGCTACTACAAATAAAGCCACTATGAACAGTCTCATAAAGGTTTTGTGTGGATATAATTTTCATTTCTCTAGGATAAATACCCAGGAGTGTGATTGCTGGGTCATATGGTAAGTGTATGTTCATTTTTTTAAGAACAGATTTATTGAGATATAATTCACATACCATATCATTCACCTATTCAAAGTGTACAATTTAGGGACTTCCCTGGTGGTCCAGTGGTTAAGAGTCCATCTTGCAACGCAGGGGACACCAGTCAATCCCTGGTCGGGAAACTAAGATCTCGCATGCCGCAACTACTGAGCCCACATGCTCTGGAGCCGGCGCACCACAACTAAGACCCGACGCAGCCAATAAATAAATAAATATTTAAACATAAATAAATAAAGGGTACAATTTAATATTTTTTTCGTATATTTAGAAGGTATGAATAAACCATCACCACAATCTAATTTTAGAACATTTTGTCCCCCCAAAAGAAACTCTATATCCATGAACAGTTAATCCTCACTCCTCCCAATTCCAGTTGTTGTTTGTTTGTTTTTAAGAATCTGCCAAACTATTTTCCAGAATGCCTGTGCCATTTGACATTCTCGCCGACAATACATGACAGATCTAATTTCTCTGCATCCAAGAATTCAAGCATTTGGTGTTGTCAATATGTTTCTATTTTCTATTTTCAATATGTTTCAATATGTTCTAATAGATATATAGGGATAGCTCATGGTGGCTTTAGTTTGCATTTCCTTAATGGCTAGTGATGTTTCACAACTCTTCATGTGTTTATTTGCCTCCAGTGAAATGTTTCCAGATGTTTTTTAATGTTTCCATATGTTTTTTAAAGCTTCTAGATGGGTCCATGAAGTCTCTGAGAAGCAGAGGCCCCTTCCACCCTACCCTTGACTCACATTGAATTGAGACATGAGGGAGAAATAAACCTTTATCGTGGTAAGCCACTGAGATTTGGGGGTTGTTTGTTACAGCACTTAACCTACCCTCACTAATTCGGTTCCAGCTTTAGAGAAATTGCCTTTACCTCCTGGGTCTCAGTTTCCTCATCTGAAAATGAGAGGTTTGCATATCCATACATTTATAAATTGTATGAATATTATTTCCAAGTGGTTTAAAAATCTACAAGGATTAATTGCAGAGTTTCTCAACCATAATAAAAAGTAAATTCTCCATTTATAGATGGTTTGTGTTCCAAAAGTCCAGGTATGAGTCCCTTATTGGAACATTGTTTCTGGGAGAAAAGAGATTTAATATTTTAAAATATGCATAGATTCCTGCTTAACCATCAGTTCTGAGGCCCCCCCAAACCCCAGCTGGAGGTAGTGAATGAGGTGGGAGAGCAGGAACTGAGCAGAGGCTCTGGGGTGTGATTAGAGAGGGACAGGATGGGAGGGTAGGATGAGCTGGACCATGGGCCAGGATGTCAGCTGCGCAAGGTTCCTTGGGAGGCCATAGACGCCATTATGCATGTGAATAGTTCCTAACTTGGTTATTTCAAATTCTACATATACTTCTTCATTTTAACTGTGCTTGGATACGTGTTCTGTGCAGGACAGAAATGGATTTACCATGGAGCTAATGAAACTCAACCTTCAGGGTCCTCACTCATACCCAGGACCCTTCCAAGGCCTTAGAAATTTTTCTAAGTGTTTACAAGGTCATTTGATTTTACAATATTTGAAAAAGTTAAGATATTTTAATTGCAGTTGATTAAGACTGCTGTTTCCTGGGCTTCCCTGGTGGCGCAGGGGTTGAGAGTCCGCCTGCCGATGCAGGGGACGCGGGTTCGTGCCCCGGTCCGGGAAGATCCCACGTGCCGCGGAGCGGCTGGGCCCGTGAGCCATGGCCGCTGAGCCTGCGCGTCCGGAGCCTGTGCTCCGCAACGGGAGAGGCCACAACAGTGAGAGGCCCGCGAACCGGGGGGGGGGAAAAAAAAAAAAAAAAAGACTGCTGTTTCCACTTTGACTTACCCTCCTTCACATTTCCCCTTGTGTTAGATGGCACTGGAATGGCCACAGGCATTCTTGGAATCCAGCTAAGGGGAAGTTTACTTGGGGATACGCTCTGTTTGGGATCTATTCACATGGTTTACAGTCACTTCCATGCATAGTTGACCTATTACAGCTATTACCTGACGCCCAGATGAAGGACTAGCTCCAGGAATCTCTTATCTGCCCACCGGGCTGACTCACCTGAAGTTGTGACCTGAAGGTGCAAGGCCAGAGTTCAAATCAAGGTCTAAATGTGTCCTTCTGCACCTGGCACCAGAATTGTATGGGAGTAGAAGAAAATCAAGTTTTGAAAATATATGAAGCTGAAGTCAGACAGAGAAAGGCAAATATCATATATCGCTTATACGTGGAATCTACAAAAATGGTACAAATGAACCTAAACAAAACAGAAATAGAGTCACAGATGTAGAAAACAAACAAATTTATGGTTACCAAGAGGGAAAGACGGGGGAGGGATAAATTGGGAGATTGGGATTAACATATACACACTACTATATATATAATAGATAACTAATAAGAACCTACTGTATAGCACAGGGAACTCTACTCAGTACTCTGTAATGACCTATATGGGAATAGACTCTAAAAAGAGTGGATATATGTATTTGTATAACTGATTCACTTTGCTGTACACCTGAAACTAACGTTGTAAATCAACTATACTCCAATAAAAATTAATTTTAAAAAAAGAATATATATTGAAAAAATAAACACATTTTCTTTAAAAAAAAAAAAAAGAAAAGAAAAGAAATGTATGAGGCCAGAAGCTAGTCTGAAGAAAACTCCTCCACTTGTCAGCTGTACAAAAACATAAGCAGAGGATCCTGTCCTTATTGACATCCAGTCAAAACAAATTTTGTTGTGTCAGCAATATACTCAATAACACAGTAAATATCATTATATATGCATTCTTTTCTCTTTTGATAAGAACTGTTCAAAATACAAATTATCAAAACTCCTATCTTTACACCTTTTGATGACTTGACACAAATTACTGATATCAATGCAAATAATAAAAAACTCATAATTCACCATTTATAATGAGGTTTTCAAAGACAAATTGGCTAGTAAACGAGTCAATTTGAAGAGCACAGTCCCTGCACAAGAAAATTTGAAATGCTCTGAGATTGTATAGCTCCTAGATGAAAGAAACTTGATCAAGGTTTTTCCCCAATTTGATAAAAAACCTAAACATTTACATGACATTGCCAATAGCAAATTGTGAACCTGAAAGAAACTTTTCTAAATGATTAAATAATAAAAAGGCAAATTTGATAAGTCTGAATCATCTTTCTAGTCCTCTTAGTAAAATGGTATTTTCAAATCATTACCATGTGAAGAAGCAATCAAAGTGTATGCAGCCAAAAAATGTAAGAAAATAGTAATATTCAAATGTGACTGGCATTTGATTCATCAATTATGGGATTTTTTGCGATGTTTGTGGCATTTGTCAGCTTTTTAAAAATTGTAATTTGTTGTGATTTATTTTCTCATTGTAAATATTCACTTTCATACCTATCTTTGTTTGTAATTTTTTTCTTTAAAGCACTGCCCACCCGCACAATTGTATAGGCATCAGGCTTCACAAAATCTAGCCAACTGCAGTGCAGAGCATGCTCTTAGGTGCTACTACAGCTATTTGAGGTGTTGGGGCTGGTTACTCAGGCCCCAGGCTCCAGCTGAGCACTGTCAGGTCACTTGGGCTGATCAGGCTCTGAAAAATGGGCACAGGTTCAAAAAGTCCCCGGACTGAGTCAAACTCTAATGCCTCTTTATGGGCTCACCTCTAAGGCATTTCAGGTCCCCAGTAACATTACCAGGCCCACTCCTATCTTTACTTCTTGAGGCTCCCGGGGTCAGGAGGAACCTGCCATTCACCACCTAGGACTGTTGCCTATTTCTTTTCGGGTGAACAGTGTTTTGAGAACTCAAAAACCATGCCCATGTCCTTGATGAAATTAAACTCTTTACTGGCAAATATATATATACTGTGTTTAAACAGGCAAAGAAAAAACTGCCTACAAAAGCAAGGTGATTCCTGCTCTTTGGAAATTAACGGTTGCCAAGTGTTTGTGTTAGCATCATCTAGTGACAAAACAGGGTAAGTTCAGCTCACCAAAATCTGTCAAACACTGGAGAGAGAAATGGTGGTGCTGCTGTTCCCCCACCCTCCCCTGCCCCCCTTTTTCTAGAAGTTGTGCAGAATATTGTGGTTAATTCAATCCCACTGTGACTTTTGGTCATTAACTTATGTCCTCTCGGTCTGATAGATCAGACAGAGATGAAAGTATGAAGTAAAAATTGAGAGGAAAAGGGACAGGGCCTATTTTAACTTCTGATGGTACTGTCTGCAGGAGTCATGCTTCAGTCCTTGGAAGAAGTTCAGCAAATCGCTGGCCTCATGAAGCTGGAGGCCCCTTGAAGATGGCTGGCCAGGTGGGGAGAGGTCAGCACAACTCTGCAGACCCCTGGCTGACGCTGCTGGATATTCTGGCCCATCCCGGCTGCTGACTTGAACCTGCTACCTAGGCCGATGCCATGCCCCATCCTGCCACCTCGGCGCAGTTTCTTACCAGCTCAGTTTTTTTTCTTATCTCTGGCTCAGCCCACATTTTGCCTAGTTCCACTCCACCAGGTCTCTTTCAGTTCAGTTCCCTTCTTTCTTCCTTTTCAGTTTTCCCAAATCAGACCTGGCTTTAGTTGCCTACTTGCATCCTGTATGGAGTTCGGGTTTTTTAAAAAATTTTATTTCATTGCAACAAGAATACTTAACATGAGATCTACCCTCTTAACCAGTTTTTTTTTTTTTTTTTTTTTGCGGTACATGGGCCTCTCACTGTTGTGGCCTCTCCCGTTGCGGGCCCAGCCGCTCTGCGGCATGTGGGATCTTCCCGGACCAGGGCACGAACCCGTGTCCCCTGCATCGGCAGGCGGACTCTCAACCACTGCGCCACCAGGGAAGCCCTTAACCAGTTTTTAAGTGTACAGTATAGTACTGTTATCTATAGACACAATGTTGTACAGCAGATCTCTAGAATGTATTCATCTTGCATAACTGAAACTTTATACCAGTTGACTAGCAAGTCCCCCTTCCCCTCACCCCAGCCACTGGTAACTACCATTCTAGTCTTTGCTTCTGTGAGTTTGACTATTTTAGATACCTTATATAAGTGGAATCATGCAGTAATTGTCCTTCTGTAACTGGCTTATTTCACTTAGCATAATGTCCTCAAGGTTCATCCATTTTGCCACATATGGTAGGGTTTCCTTCTTTTTTAAGATGAATAATATTCTACTTACGTATATACCACATTTCTTTTATCTATTCATCTGCAGATGGACATTTAAGTCATTTCCACATGTTGACTATTGTGAACAGTGTCACAATGAACATGTGAGCACTAATATCTCTCCGAGATCCTGATTTCAATTCTTTTGGATAAATACCCAGAAATGGGATTGCTGGATCATGTAGTAGTTCTATTTTTAATTTTTTGAGGAACATCCATACTGTTTGTCATAGAGGCTGCACCATTTTACATTTCCACCAACAACGCACAAGCGTTCCACTTTCTCCACATCCTTGCCAATACCTCTTGTCTTTTGTTTTTGTTTTCATAATAGCCACCCTAACAGGTGTGAGATGCTATCTCATTGTGGTTTTGATTTGCATTTCCCTGATAATTAGTGACACTGAACATCTTTTCATATACCTGTTGGTCATTTGTATGCCTTCCTTTGGAAAACTGTCTATTCAAGTCCTTTGCCCATTAAAAAAAAATCAAGTTACTGGTTGTTGTGCTTTTGAGTTGTAGGAGTTCCTTATATATTTTGGAAATTAATCCCTTATCAGTAAATGGCTTGCAAATATTTTCACCCATTCCACAGGTTGCCTTTTTACTGTCAGTGGTTTCTGTTGCTGTGTAGAAGCTTTTTAGTTTGATGTAGTCCCACTTGTCTATTTTTGCTTTTGTTGTCTGTGCTTTTGGCATCACATCCATGAAATCATTGCCAAGATCAGTCTTGAAGCCTTTCCCCTATGGTTTTTTTTCTAGCAGATACACAGTTTCAGGTCTTACATTTAATCCATTTTGAGTTGATTTTTGTGTAAGGGCCTACTTTCATTCTTTTGCATATAATAACCAGTTTTCCCAATACCATTTGTAGATATTGAGTTTTCATTCAGCATGTACTTATTAAGCATCTTTGGGTCAGGCATTATGGCAGGTATAAGGGATTCAGGCTGAGAATAACACAATGGCTGCAAGTACGTCCTCTGGAGCCAAAGTGCCTGGGTCAAATCCTGGTACTATCATTTCTAACTGCAACACCTTGGGCAAGTTACTGACTTTGCTGTGCCCCAATGTCCTCATCTATATAAAAGGGATATTAGTTACTGTTCTTCCCTCACAGGGTTGGTGTGCGAATTAAATAAATACATGTAAAGGTCTTAGCAAGGTGTCTAGCGCCTGGTAAGCACTCTTAAGCACTGGCTCTTAAGGCATAGTCCTTGCCTCTCAAGAGCTCACACTCTACAGTTGCCCCTGTCCACCTGACCCATGTGGCAGGCAGGGCCATCTGGGTCTTCTGGCACCTCGAGTGACCCATAGTTCCTGGCATCACAGGATGAACCAGGTGAAGTTCCAGCGTCACAGATTCGCGTGTGACCCTGGACAAGTAATTCCTACTCTCTGGATCTCACATGCATTTGTAAAGGACGGACGGTGGACCAGAAGTGACTTCCAAATCCCAACAAACTCCTTGTTCTGGGTAGCCCAAGTTGAAACTATGTCAGCTTGAGCAAGTCACTCAACCTCTCTGAGCTTGTTTCACCAGAAAAACGGGATAATATTACTAACCACCTCCCAGGTTATGGCGAGGGCTCCTCACGCCAACGGAAACCCCAAACTTCTGCGCTGGCTCAGGGGAGGCCGCCTTTATAGTCACTCGCCTTTGCCATGCAGCGCAGGCGCGCTGGAGCCCGGACCGCGCTCGCCGAGCCTGCAGGTTCCCGACTTCCGGTTCCGAGGCGACCCCGAGGCCAGACTGAGACTAATGGCGGCGTCCATGAAGCAAGCCACCGGGGGCGTTGAAGAGACCGCGGCGGAAGAGGAACCGCGAGTTCTGGAACCCGGGGCCGCCCCATTCGGAAATTTCCCTCATTATTCCCGCTTCCACCCTCCAGAGCAACGGCTCCGCCTCCTGCCTCCAGAGCTGCTTCGCCGGCTCTTCCCTCAGAGTCCAGAGACAAGGCCGATCCTGGGGCTCGACGTGGGGTGTAACTCCGGGGTGAGTGACGGGGGAGGGATCGGACGTCGGTCGAGCCGAGAGGTTGGCAGCCTCCACATCCCCTGGGGTTCCGGCCAGGGCGTGGCACCAGACCCCTCACAAATTTCCCAAAATGAGTTTAAAGGCGTAGTGTTCGACCCCGTGCTGCTGCTACCTCACCTCTAGGGTCCCAGCACCATCTCTTTTAGGAATCTTGGGGAGGAATCGTTTTCAACTACGTTCCGAATTCCTGCGTCCCCGCCTCCGCGCTTGCGGCCTCCTGGCAGAACGCCGGGTGGGAAGGGCCACTGTGCCTGGGCTTGCCTCCTGTCCAGCGTGGCTGGCGACCTGGCTGGGGGAGAGGGGACTTCCCGAGACCCAAATTTGGGAGCGTGGGGTTGGGATTGGTTTACTGGGAGCCAAGGGTGACAGAATCATGCCTGGAATTAAGATTAGTGTGAAACGGTGCAGAATGGACCCTGGAGCCAAGTGGATATTTATTTTAAAAGCAATCAGTTGGCTGAGTACAGGGAAGAAGATCGAGAAAGAAAAATAAAGTATTCTGTGGGAGGAAGGCATTGCCACATTTTCTTACCACAAAGTATTTTTAGGCGTAAGAATGATTATAGTCAAACCACAAGCAAAATAGCGAAATGTCTCTCTGACACCTATTTGTAGCCACTAGGATATCCTAGAGGAGCAGGCATTCTGACCCCATGATTACAAATGCTTCAAAAAGTTAGTACCCTCACTCCATTCCAGACCAGGAGTGGGAGGGGATGAGGAGATGTTATCATGTTTCTGGCCTTAGGCAGAAGAGAATTTGGTAGAGGGTTGAGGGCTGTAGGCACAGGGCTGGTAAATGGGAGGGAGACATTTGGACACAGGCTAAAAAGCTGGAATGAGCAGATGGGTGGGTGTCTGGCTGTTCCTTGCAAACATTTCTCTACTGTGTTGATATAGCAGATGAAAGGGGTAAAGAGGCTTGGTTTAAGACTTGGGATTTCATGAAAGGCATTAGGAAACTACAGGAGATTTTAAAGTTGAAAGTGGTATACGTGTACCTTAGGGGCCAGGACATAGTTGCAGTTAACTAGGGCAGTGGTTCCCAAACCTGGCTGTACCTTTAGGGAGTTTTTTATTTTGCACTTAAGAAAAGATGCTTGCACTTGATAAGACCAAAAAAAAAAAAAAAAAAAATTCAAAATACAAAGGGGCATATAGTAAAAAGCAAGTCTCTACTCCTGACCCTAAATCCTCTTCTCCTACACAATGGGAACTGCTGTTTATAATTTCTTGAGTATACACCTTACAAATAATAGCACACTCTTTTGCACCTTGCTTTTCATTTAATAATTTGGAGATCACTCATGTCACTACAGTCTTTTTTAGCAGCTTCATAATACAGATGTGTGATAATTTGGGGGGGTGCTTTGTTTTTAGAATTTTAGAAACTCCTAGGCTGTACTCTGGACCTACTGAATCAGGATCTTGGGGATTGAGCCCTTGAGTCTGTGTTTTCTTTTTTAAGCTTCCAGGGGTCTCTAGGATTGGGGAATTGAGGATGGAGAGGATTAAGAGATGTGGTAGAGGAGGGACTGATGTGATGAAATGACTGGTCAAACATGGGGCACACCCAAGATCAGATAGGAGGAGGAAGACAGCAGAGAAATAAATAGAAAGATGGGGAGAAATTTTTAAGCAGTATAATCTTCCTACTCAAAATGTGGTCCTTGAGCTACAGCATCAGCATGACTTGGAAGTTTATTAGAAATACAGATCTCCGCCCCCAACCCAGATCTACTAAATCAACATCTTTATTTTAATAAGATCCCTAGGTGATGTGTATGCCTATTGAAGTATGAGAAGCCTGGTATGGAGGAAAGAACTTAATGTTGCCTAAATCCTGCCATGTAGTAACCATGTGACATTGGACAAGTCACTAGCCTCTGAACCATAATTTTTAAAATACAGGTTTTTTGTGAACTATGCCACACATAGAGAAAAGTGCACAAAACATAAATTCACACTTTATGAATTATTATAAAGCAGACATCTTTATGACAACTGTCTATATCAAGAATAAAACATTGTCAGCACCCCAAGAAGTCTCCCATATGCCTTTCCCTGCTCATAAACGCCCCTCTCCACCCAGAGAGCCCAACTTTTACTATTATTGTTTCTTTCTTTTCTTTATAGCTTGCTATTTTTGTATCCGTAAACAGTGTAGTTTAATTTTGTCCATTTTCTAACTTCATATAAATGGATGCTTGCCATGTATTTTCTTTTGTGTCTTGCTGTTTTACTCGGCATTATGTATTTGTGTGAGTCATCCATGTTGCTGCACTGAGCTGAATTCCTTCCTTTTTAATTGCTATCTGGTATTCCGTCTTAATCCATGCTACTATTATTGGACATCTGGATTGTTTCCAGCCACACTTTCTTCACCTGCACAAAGGGCATAAATATTTTCCTCACAGGATTGTTGCGCAGAGCAAATGAGGTAGTGAATAGAAAAATGCCTTAAAAAAACAGAACATGAATTTGAGTTAGTTATAATGGTTATAGAAGTCAGAGTTAGAGAAAGGAAATAGTGACTTGTTTAATAGTCAAAAATGTGCTAAGATGGTGAAAATCACAAATCATTGGATTTGGCTAGAAGGAGGTCAGCAGGTAATGGATGCAAAAGCAGAATAAGTCTCAGAAGGGGGTAGTGAAACATAACACATGTAGCAAAATTGAAGCTGTAGAGTGAAGGCTGAATGAAGACTTTGGAATGCAGACTTTCCCAGCCACAGGTCTGAGAAGTAGATTTTTATAAGGTGGTGCTTGCTCTGTTCCTCACCTTCCTGGCAAGGAGCACTGGTTATGCCCCTGAAATCTTTTCCTCCTCCCTGGGGTCTGAGATACTCAAAAAAAGAAAAAGATAGTGAGCTTACCAGCATATTACTTAAGCTGGAAAATACTGCTCTGGACTCCTTTGCTGCATCCATTGGGCTGTAACTTTCAACCACACAGCCCATCAGTGTCAGGAAAGTATGGAGATAATGCATTACAGCCTGAGACTCCTGGAGGGCACTGAGAGCCTGCTTTGTGGAAAACTTTTGGGGGGCAATCTGCTTAGGCTATAGTTTAACAACCTTACATCCTATAAAGCCAGGAATAAGTGGCAGTCTCAATGGGAAGATAAGAGATATAGGTTTCTCTTCCATTCCCTGGTTGAGAGCTGCAATGACAAAGCTCTTTTGGATTCCTCTAGGATCTGAGTGTGGCTCTATACAAACATTTCCTTTCCCTACATGATGGGGAGACCTGCTCAGATGCCTCAAGAGAGCTCCATCTCCTCTGCTGCGACATAGATCCAGTCCTGGTGGAACGAGCTGAAAAAGAATGCCCTTTTCCTGATGGCTTGACCTTTATCACCCTGGACTTCATGAATCACAGGACCCGGAAAGTTCTCTTGAGCTCTTTCTTAAGCCAGTTTGGATGCTCAGTTTTTGATATTGGCTTCTGCATGTCAATAACCATGTGGATTCATCTGAACCATGGGGACCAAGGCCTTTGGGAGTTCCTGGCCCACCTTTCTTCCCTGTGCTGCTACCTCCTTGTGGAACCACAGCCCTGGAAGTGTTATCGGGCAGCTGCAAGGCGTCTCCGGAAGCTGGGCCTCCATGATTTTGACCACTTCCGCTCCTTAGCTATCCGAGGTGATATGGCTAATCAGATTGTGCAGATCTTGACCCAGGACCATGGCATGGAATTAGTATGCTGCTTCGGCAACACCAGTTGGGACCGAAGCCTTCTGCTCTTCAGAGCAAAACAAGCCACAGAGACTCATCCGATCCCTGAATCACTGATAGAAGAAGGGAGAGAAAGGAACAGAATAAGATTCTGGAGACAATGAGATGGGAGGGAGGATAGAGATATTGAAAGGGGTTTATACAAAGAATTAAGTTCATTCTCCTTAACTCCTGATAGTTAGGCAGCTTTAAAACTTGGCAGAAGCTTTTTAAATGTCCAGGACATGCAATTAAAAGAATCAGTATCTTCCTCATTTGGGGGGATGATCCCTGAGGAGAATATACCTGTGAGGCAATGATCTGTCCTATCTGGAATGACCTAGAGAAAGTGACCCTGGTTCTGGGATATGCAAGGGGCTGCTTTTGGTGGTTATTTAGGAAGACTTAGACCAGGTTAGCCTTAGAATGTCCCTTCCCTGGGCTCCTTAAATCTGATCTGCCTTCAGGCTTCTTCTAGACTTATTCATCCTGTCTATGAGACAAAACCTCACAATACAATCTGGAATGAAAAGTCATTAGCCTGGCTAAAGGAGAAGCTTTGGTAGGAAGAACATCTTTCCAGAGCAGGTCAAGTTTCCAACATGCCCAGGCTGAGCACAGCAGTTACAGATACAGTACTAACCAAGATGCATCAACTAGCATTTAAAAGATGTTTAAAAGATTAAATTATGAACTCAAAATCCAACCGGTACAAATGGGATGAATGAAGTGGGATTGTATAGAATATATACAATTATATTTTATATATAATAAAAGTGACTTGAGTATGGTTGAGAATGCCTTGTGAATCTGGAGTAGGAAAGAAATTTCTGCCTTTAACCACTCTACCCATGGAGGTTTCAACTCAAGAAAAGGAACCTCACCCAAGCTCAAAACAGAAAACATGCCAGCGAGTAAGTTAATTCAGGACTTTTTTTGTCAGTGTCCTCTGTCAAAGCACACCAGTATGGAGGTGAGGGGGGCATACACCAGTATGGGGGTGGGAATACGTGCAGAGAAGCCTACACAAAATGCAGCCTACAATTGGATGGCTACAGCGTCAGTGCTATGGGATAGGTGTCACTGATGTGTGGCAGGTGTTGATTTTTTTTGTTGTTGTTGTTTTTTTTTTTTTTTTGCGTTATGTGGGCCTCTCACTGTCGTGGCCTCTCTCGTTGCGGAGCACAGGCTCCGGACATGCTGGCTCAGCGGCCATGGCTTATGGGCCTAGCCGCTCTGCGGCATGTGGGATCTTCCTGGACCAGGGCACGAACCCGTGTCCCCTGCATCGGCAGGTGGACTCTCAACCACTGCGCCACCAGGGAAGCCCAGGTGTTGATTTTTAAAACACCCATGAGTCCACTTCAAGGGAAAGTGAAAGATAGAGAAGATTTGGTGGAGAGAAGATGGAAAAACAAAACATACCTAGCTAAGAAGGGAGATTGGATTGATGAGCTTCACAACCTCTAAGATCCTATTATTTTCTGAGTTGATGTTATAGAAGGAACAACAGGGAACAAGAGAGTCTGAACCACCAATGAGAGGTTGGACTTTTTGAAGAAGTTAGTAAAAGTTCCTACTAAGGAATTTGAACTTTATGCAGAGAGAGCAGAAGCCAGAGCAGTTCCTAAATAATAGGAGGATGGAACCAAAACCTTCATTTAGGAAAACCAATTTTTCTATTTTGTGCAGGATAATTGTATGGTTGGTGCCATTTCCAGTCTCAATTAGGCTCTAATACTACTTCTCAGTCTTTTTATATTGCTGCTCCTGATCACTTTTATCCTAGTGACTCTTCCAGACTTTTACCCTTCTGCAGGCAGGCTCTTGATTCTATTCCTGCTCCATTCTCCATTCATCTAAGCAGGTGACCTAACCACCAACTAGTGCCATTTTTGTTTACTGTGTCAGGAAGTCTTTTCTTGCCCTCAGTCTTGAACCCCTTCATCTTCCCTTGTTTTCACTTCTAAACTTACCCAGTGAGCTTTTACCCAAATAACCTCTGCCTAAGTTCCAGATCCCAACCTCTACTACCTCTCCCAAATTGTACTTTATTAAGGATCCCCTTGGTGTCTCCTTGGCCTCATTGAACGTTCCTGTCCACCTACCAACATGCTCAGTTCTCTCTCACCTTCAAAACCACCAACTTTTCCTGTGTCCTATCTCCCTCTCAGCCTTATGCAATCTCCATCTCTTCACCACCATACATGAGCAAAGCCCTTGAAAGAATACATGCCACCACCTCTGCTTCCTCATCTCCCATTCATCAGTGGCCACCTGAATGCCATATTTTGAGGCCTCTTTTCAGTCTTCCTCCTGGGCCATGAAACCATTCAACACTATTAACTCCTTCCTTATTGAATCACGCTCCCTTTAATTCTCTGCCATTCTCTGCCATTATTCTCTTCCAATCTTTTAGTTTCTCTCTACACCTTAAGCAATTGGTTCACATTTTAATTTGCATAAGCATTACCTGGGGAGTCCTGGATTCATCTCTAGAAACTGTGATTCAGGTCAGAAATGGGGCTCAGGATTCTGGTTTGGTTTGATTTGGGGTTTTTTGAAATTTTTATTGAGGAAAAATATAT
Source organism: Aethalodelphis obliquidens (assembly GCF_003676395.1). Classification (NCBI taxonomy): domain Eukaryota; kingdom Metazoa; phylum Chordata; class Mammalia; order Artiodactyla; family Delphinidae; genus Aethalodelphis; species Aethalodelphis obliquidens. The sequence continues at coordinate 2,111,310 of NW_020837952.1, read as the reverse complement.
GTAACATAAAATGTACAATTTTAACTGTTTTTTTTGTTTGTTTGTTTGTGGTACGCGGGCCTCTCACTGTTGTGGCCTCTCCCGTTGCGGAGCACAGGCTCCGGACGCGCAGGCTCAGCGGCCATGGCTCACGGGCCCAGCCTCTCTGCGGCATGTAGGATCTTCCCGGACTGGGGCACAAACCCGTGTCCCCTGCATCGGCAGGCGGCCTCTCAACCACTGCGCCCCCAGGGAAGCCCTTAACTGTTTTTAAATGTATATTCTGTGGCATTAAATACATTCACAATGAGGAAACTTTTTAACAGGCATGCCATATGATTATGATGCAAGTCGAAACAGACCACACTTTGATGCTTAGGGTTCCTTAGGGTCCATCGAGTCCTCTTCTACATTTTTCTCCTGGGGTGAGTTCCTCCACTCCCATACCTTTAACAACTACCTATATGCTAATAACCCCCAATAGTTATAAGCCCCACCTTCACAATTCCAGATTAATATTTTTCCTGTTTTGTAGTCATATTCCCCTAGATAGTTCTTTGGCACCTCAAATTCAACGTACCCCAAAAGCAAACTCATTACCCTCATTCCAAACCTAATCCTATCTCAATTGTTGGCATCCACCCATTGCTCAAGCTACAAACTTCAGTTAATTCTCCTCATTTTTACTTCCCACATTGAAATAGTCACAAAGTCCAGTGAATTCTACCAATAACATGTAAGTTCCACTTATTTCATCCATGTGGCTGATGCCTACCAAAGGTTTCTATGTTAAGTCCTCTACCCTCCAATCCATAGTCTTGCTGCTAGTGTTCCCTTTCTCAAATATTTAGCTATGCTAGTATTATGCTTAAAAACCTTCAGTGGTTTCCTAGTGCCTAGAGTCCTGTCCTTTATCCAGTGCCTAAACCAATATTGTTCAATAAGGTAGCCGCTTGCTATTTAAATTTAAATTAAGGAAAATGAAATAAAATTTAAAATTCAGCTCCTCAGTCCTACTAGCCACATTTCAGGTGTTCAGTAGCCCCATGTGACTAGTGACTACCTTATTGGACAGCACAGATATAGAAAATGTCCATTGTTGCAGAAAGTTGTATAGTACAGTGCTAGTCTTCATGCCTTTCCTCTACACATCAGCCACACTGAACTTCTTAGCACAAACTCCTGCTTCCCTTCTCTCTCCCCCACCTCTCCCACTTTGCAATGTGGTTCAACTGTTTGTCATAAAAATGGCTCAGATATTACATTTTCTCAAAAATCTTCCCCAACTCCTATAGCAGTTTGCATTTGTTACTATATTCTAGTGAGGATTTTGTGTAGAGGCCTCTATCACAGTGTTTACCTCATCATATTATAATTGTTTCTGTGCCTCTTCCCCACCACCAGGAGACTGAGCTCCTCAAGCCCAACTTAGTTTTGTATACCTAAGCCTAGCTCAATGTCTGACACATGGCAGGCAGCTGAGAATTACTTGTTGAATGAGTATATGAGTGAACAAAAAAGAAATGCACCCGAATTCAAGTACTGAGAAGAAAAGGGAGATATATGATTGGGCAAAAGACTGCCCAGGATACTGGGCACAGTGGTTAAGAATCTGCCTGTCAATGCAGGGGACAAGGGTTCAAGCCCTGGTCCAGGAAGATCCCACATGCTGCGGAGCAACTAAGCCCTTGTGGCACAACTACTGAGCCTGCGCTCTAGAGCCCGCGAGCCACAACTACTGAGCCCCCGCTCCACAACTACTGAAGCCCATGTGCCTAGAGCCCATGCTCCACAAGAGAAGCCACTGCATTGAGAAGCCTGCGCACCGCAACAAAGAGTAGCCCCCGCTTGCCACAACTAGGGAAAACCCGTGTACAACAATGAAGACCCAATGCAGCCCCCCACCAGGGAAGGCCCAACATAACTTTTAAAATCCTTAACCCTATTGGGGTAGATACTATTATCATCCTCATTTTGCAGATGTTGGAACTGAAGCACACACAGCTTAAGTGACTCTCCCAATGTCACATACCTTGTAAGTGGCAGAGCTGGGCTTTCCTAGGCAGTGTGGCTGCAGAGACTGGGCCTTGGCTACTATCCCTTGAAATGTCATGGAAATCAAGACTGAGAAGAGACTCCAGAGAGCCAGTGTAAAAGAGCATGGGCTTTGGAGTTACTGTGCTTCCTCAAATTATGTGTTCAGACCTGGGAATAAGAGACCCAGCCAGGCCACTCTTAGCTATCCCTGATGTTCTTAGAATTCGCCTCGCAGAAATCAGGCCTAATTCTAGGTTGAGTACCCAGTAGCACCCCTGCTGCTGCCTACCAGTTAAATAGGCACATACAGCAAACACAGACTCTTACGTCTCCATAAGTCCTAACTACCCTCTTACTGTACCCTTGACTTGCCAGCAACCCTGACCTTCCCCTGAATTCCCAATCTGCCCCTAGCTTTGACTTCTGGGTAGGACCTCAAAAAAGTGGGTTTCGGCTTCCCTGGTGGCGCAGTGGTTGAGAGTCCGCCTGCCGGTGCAGGGGACATGCATTCATGCCCCGGTCCGGGAAGATCCCGCATGCCGCGGAGCGGCTGGGCTCGTGAGCCATGGCCGCTGAGCCTGCGCGTCCGGAGCCTGTGCTCCGCGACAGGAGAGGCCACAGCAGTGAGAGGCCCATGTACCGCAGAAAAAAAAAAAAAGTGGGTTTCATCCTCAGGAGGTAGGGATTTCAAGGCCAACTCTAGGATGTATTAAGATCCCAAGATCGGTTAGCTCCTCCTCAGCCTTCTGGGATTGAGTTTGGCCTGGGAACAGAGCAGTGAAAAGAACATCAGGTTTGGAACCAGGATCTGCCAGTAACTCATTGTATGACCACCCTATTCAATTCATTTAACATTTCTGAACCTCAGTTTACTCATCTGTACAACTGAAATAACAAGACCTTCCTTTTCCTATGCCCAAATGTGCTAAAGGATATGATGGTAATTTGCAGAATATGGATTGTTAAAGTGCTGTTACATTCTAAGCATGCTACAGACCACAACCATGCCTGTTAGATCAAAGACTTATGAGAAAAACATCTCATCTCTGTAGAAAACATGCATCTTACTATTTCAAATAATTTGTTTTTTAAGATGAGGGAGTAATAAGTAGTTCAACTTCAGCCTACAGAGCATTTTAAAGGAAGCAGTGCTGGGAGGGAGAGAGTGATCATTGCTAATGGAAATGAGGTTTATGATGGTCGCAGAGTGATAACTGATTATAGACGTGAATTTACCTAACTTCTCTGTAGATCTTAATTTAAGAACACTTTGAAACCTTGTGACCCTGCTGGTGCTCTCTCCCTTCACCAAGGCAGTGCAAAGAAATATATATGGTTCTGGGGCAGGCTGAATACTGGTCCTCCAAAATGTCCACATCCTAATCCCTGGAACCTGTGAACGCTACCTTAGATAGCAAAACGGACTTTGTAGATGTGTACAGTTGTGTAGATTAAGGATCTTGATTAAGGATTAAAGATTTTGAGATCAAGAGATTAATCTGGATTATCACGGTTGGCCCTAAATGTAATCACAAGTGTCCTTGTAAGAGGAGGGCAAAGGGAGATTTGACCACAGTAGATGCCATGACAGAAGCAAGAGGTTGGAGTAATGTAAGGAAGGGCTACAAGCCAAGAAATGCAGTTAGAAAAGGCAAGGAAATGGATTCTCTCCAGAAGCCTCCAGAAGGAATGCAGCTCTGCCAATACCTTGATTTTAGACTTCTGATCTGTAAGAGAATAAATTTGTGTTGTTTTAAACCACTAAGTTTGTGATGATTTGTTACAGCAGGAACAGGAAACTAACACAGGGACTCTGACTACAATGAGACTAGGCTACAAGCCAAGCAGCACCAGTCTCAAATAACTCCTGATGGCAGAAAACAGCCACAGTGACCAAAGGAATAGGCTGGGCTCCATCTACATGGGTAACTGAGGAATCTTCGATCAGTAAAAGCTTCGGGAGATCCTTCAGCATCTGAACCTGACCTCTTCCCTCCAACATTTCTGTTGGCTGAGCAGTTACCTGACGTGTTGGGAGGAACTGTTGTATTTGAAGTCTGTTGCTGTTAGTTTCAAAAAAGATGTGTAAATAGTGCTTATAACGATGAGGTCTCGGTACCAAGAAGGTAATGATTGTGTAATGGCCTAGGAGAGCCGTTGGAGATGGTAAGAATATCTTTGGCTTCAAGAAAAGATCATCTTTATCTATCCTCAAAACAGCCTAATTTGGGAACCAACACCAAACATGACAAGAGACTTACTGAGGGACAAGAATGAAGAATGGTCCTGGATATACTTTAAATATATAGATATGTAATCCAGTATATTAAAAAATTAGCATTTCAACATGCAGTCAATATAAAAATTATTAATGAGATATATTATTTTTTTAATACCATCTTCAAAAACTAGTGTGTATTTTATACTTACAGCTCATCTCACTCTGGACTGGCCACATTTCAGATGCTTATTAGCCACATGTGGCTAATGCTACACATTTATGGCAAATCAAAAAGTAATTTATCAAGTTCCTTCCATATACCCAGCATGCTTTTAGCTGCTGTGGAGGGTAAAGAAAAATCAGTTAAACAAACCGGGACTTCTAAAGGTTAGACTTGATTCTTTTAGCAACTATGTTAAAGTTGAGGAGAAAAGGAGAGGCTTATACATGGTAGCATGTGATCATGTGAGCTTCAGAAAAGGAAAAATCTTTGTGGACTACAGTGGGCATGGAAGAGTTTTGGAGCATATGGGATTTGAGCTGTCTCTGAAAGTCATATCTGCAGGTTCTGCATCCACAGATTTAACCAACCATGGATCAAAACTATTTGGGGAAAAAAATTCCAGAAAGTTCCAAAAAGCAAAACTTGAATTTGCTGTGCACCTCCAGCATAGCATTTACATCGTACTTACAACTATTTATGTAGCATTTACATTATATTAGTTATTATATGTAATCTAGAGATGATTTAAAGTATAAGGGAGGATGTGCATAGGTTATATGCAAATAGTACATTTTATATGAGGAACTTGAGCATCCATGGATTTTGGTATCAATTGGGGTCTTGGAACCAATTGCCTATGGCTTCCAAGGGACAGCTGTATAGCTTTTGCAATGATAACAAGAGGGACAGGAGTATGCCCTATGAGCCACGTAGAGAGGAACCTCTCTGCAAAGGTACACAGGAATGTGTGTTTTGTACATTGAAAACAGAAAGGACTGGCTGGTCTAGAATGGAGATGTCATTCTGAGCAGCAGTGAAAAATAACAGTGGTCTTTGCCATTTAAATAGATTCTGGATGGAATATTTATTATTTTAAAATATCTTAAAATTAATTTTTATTAGGGTATGGTTGCTTTACAGTGTTGTGTTAGTTTCTGCTATACAGCTATACATATACATATATCCCCTCTTTTTTGGATTTCCTCCCCATTTAGGTCACCACAGAGCATTGAGTAGAGTTCCCTGTGCTATACAGTTAGGTTCTCATTTATTATCTACTTTTTAATTTATTTTTTAAAGAGAAACCCTTCCCGTTAAGGCATTTGTGCTTTTTTTTTTTTTTTAATATTTATTTATTTAGGCTGCGCCAGGTCTTAGTTGCGGCATGCAAACTCTTAGTTGCGGCATGCAGGATCTAGTTCCCCGACCAGGGATTGAACCCCAGGCCCCCTGCATTGGGAGCGCAGAGTCTTACCCACTGGACCACCAGGGAAGTCCAGTTATCTATTTTATATATAGTAGTGTATATATGTCAATCCCAATTTCCCAATTCATCCCACCCCCTTCCCCCCACCAGTAAGCCATATGTCCATTCTCTACATCTGTGTCTTGATTTCTGCTTTACAAATAAGTTCATCTGTATCATTTTTCTAGATTCCACATATAAGTGATATTATACGGTATTTGTTTTTCTCTTTCTGACGTACTTCACTCTGTATGACAGTCCCTAGGTCCATCCATGTTTCTGCTGGATGTAATATTTAAAGTAAAAAGAAAACCATAAGCATACTAGAGAAGAAACTCCAATTAAAAAATTGGAGTATGTCCTAAACACACAAAAAAACAAAAGCCATAAAAAAAAAGATCAATAAATTTGACTACCTAAGGCAAAGGAAAAAAAAAATTCCAATAAACTCACATGACAAACTCCCAACTAGGAACACTATCGGCAATACATGTGACAAAGGGCAATTTTCATTATAATACAACCAACTCTTATATATCTATTAGAAAAAGACATTCACAGGGCTTCCCTGGTGGCACAGTGATTGAGAGTCCACCTGCCCATGCAGGGGACACGGGTTTGTGCCCCGGTCCGGGAAGATCCCACATGCCGCGGAGTCTGTGCGTCTGGAGCCTGTGCTCCGCAGCGGGAGGGGCCACAGCAGTGAGAGGCCCACGTACGGCAAAAAAAAAAAAAAAAAAAAAAAAGACATTCACAGAAAATGATAATGGCAGATAACACCTGAAAATTTGTTTAATCTCTCTTCTTTTTTTTTTTTTTTTTTTGGCTGCGTTGGGTCTTCCTTGCGGTGCGCGGGCTTCTCATTGCGGTGGCTTTCTCTTATTGCAGAGCACGGACTCTAGGCACATAGGCTTCAGTAATTGTGGCTCTTGGGCTCAGTAGTTTTGGCTCGCGGGCTCCAGAGCTCAGGCTCAGTAGTTGTGGCACACGGGCTTAGTTGCTTCACAGCACGTGGGATCTTCCCAGACGAGGGCTCGAACCCGTGTCCCCTGCATTGGCAGGTGGATTCATAACCACTGTGCCAAGAGGGAAGTCCCATACTCCCTGGCTTTAGTTACCACCTATGATCTGATGTTCTGATGACTCACAAATGTCTTAGTCCAGATATCTCTTCTGAGCTTCAGAATTATTTATCCAACATCATCATATATTAGTACTTCCCAACATTTCCCACATCATGGCACGCATAGAAAATGATGGTGTTTTTGTGGCAGTCCACCTTACTGAGATTGCTGTCTGTTGGAGCGAGCTTGTGCTGCTCTGAGGGTTGAGAAGATCAACATGCAGCACATCTGTAACCTCTTCCTGAGGCACAACAGTTGGGAAGCTCTGACCTCTTGGATAGACATTTCCACTTGGACGTCTCCCAGGCATTTCATTGTCAACATGTTTGGAAGAGAGTATATCATCTCCCAAACCTGCTCTTCTTCAGGTGTTTGATATTTCAGTGATTGGCCCAGAGGTCTTGGCTTCTCTGCTTCTCTCTACTTCCAATCCCAAGACCTCCTGACTTTAATACTATTTATTTCTTGAAGTCATCTCCTCTCCATCATCACTATCATTTTCCTAGTCCAGAGCACATCGTTTCTCATTTTTCCCAATTACTACAAAAACTTTCTGTCTGGTCTCCCTGACTCAAATCTTGCTCTCTCTTATCTGTTCTCCACACTGCAACCACAGCGATCTTTTTAAAATGCAGTTCTAATCATGACACCCCCTTGCTTAATACCATTCAAAGGCTCTGCATTGCTTTTAGGATAAAGTATGATCATCCCACTACTTATCTTTTCAATCTTATTGCTTATCATACCCCACATGAATTCTTTATTAGGTAGCTAATACTATATGCACAGTGCCTGGGATACAGTAAAGACTCAATAAGAATTTTCGAATAATGAAAATGAGGAGAAAGGGGTTCAAGGACCTAAGCAGATCCATTATATCTGTACCAAGTATGAGGTTTCAAAGCACATACTGGCAATGCTGTCAGAACCCAAGGAACATGTTGTCCTATGTAGAAGTAAGCAGCACTAGCAAAGATCTATTCCTATTCAGCAAATGGACCAAATAATAGCCTCTTCCCAGCTCCTTTCTTCCTCTTAGTGAGCAGGAAAGACATCAAGAATGCACTCAGAGGACTTCCCTGGTGGTTCAGTGGTTAAGACTCCCTAGTTGGGGAACTAAGATCCCACATGCTGCGGGGTGCGGCCAAAAAAAAAAGAGAATGCCCTCAGAGTCAATCCAACCTGGAGAATAGTCAGATTATTAAAATCTTTTGAGAGGTCAATTACCAACCTGACCATCTCCTGATGTCAGGAATTCTAAACTGGGGTCAGTTCATCAACCAATGTAACACAGTAGCCAAATGGCTACAATGCCAAACTGAGGAATGAAGATGCTCCAACACTGAATGAAGGAACACATAGTATTGAAGCAGAGGATCCCATTCAAAGTACTGATGTGAGCAGTGAGGGCATGGTTCTCTGAGATGCCATCTACCAGTCATTCATCAGCACTATCTGCACTGTTAGACCATGCCACCAAACTGGTTTGTTACCAACAGCTTGCAGCAACCAGAGACCTAAAAGGCCTAGCTTGTTTTGTAACATAGATAACTCAAGTAAAGAACAATTTATGATTGGTGGTATACAACAAGGTGGAAAACCAACATTGGAACTTCAGTGTAATTTTTAATAAGTGAATAATACCACTAAGTGTGGTAATTAAAGTGTGTTGGGCCTCATCAAAGACAGAAAGCATGGAGCAATGGTAGCTATACTTCTTTCACCTCCTGTCAGTGAAGATAAAGGTCTGTGAAGCATAGAGAATCTGCCCAAATCTGAATGTCTAAACTTTCAAGTGTGCAAGAGCCTTTAAATTAAGGAGAATAGGTACTTGTCTGACAAGTGCAGATGTTCCAGCTGTGTTTATTAAACAGGGGCGAACATCTGAATGTAAAGTAAAAAATAATCTACATGGTTTGTTTGCTTCCCAAAATTTATTTATTTGGAAACATCCAAAAATAGTTAGAAATGCCTGGCAGACTCTTAAGGTTTTTCTACCCCATGGTTTTGGAATGCAACAGATTAGTGGACTTTTACTGGACTTTTAAGCCCTTGGAGGAAACGATCGTGTCTAATTTTTGTTGTAAGCCCAGGACTGGGACACGGATTCCTATTCAATAAATGTTAGATGATTGAATGAATAGAATTAATCAGTGCTGCAGGATTACAAAGATGCCACTAGCTATAATCAAAAAATAAGGTGAGCTTTTTCAAAATGAAAACACATTCACAAAAAGCTTTGCACAAGAATATTTAGAGCAGCCTTATTCATGATAGCCCCAAACTGGAAACACCCAAATATCCATCAATTGGAGAATGGATAAACAAATTACAATATATTCATACAATGGACTATTACTCAGCAATATAAAAAATAGACTACACATGGCTGAATCTCAAAAACGTTACTAAGCTAAAGAATATAGACACAAAAGAGTACATACTGTATGATTCCACTTATGTGAAATTCAAGAACAGACAAAACCATGGTGATAAAATTCAGGAAGTTGCAGAGGGTGGGTGTTGGTAGGTGCAGGGTAATTGACTATACAGGGGAATGAAGGAATTCTTTGGGGTGATGGTTCAGTATCTTGTTTGGGGGGTTACATAAGTGTATATATTATTGTTGAAATTCACCAAACAAAACACCCAAGATCTGTGCATTTTCTTGTATGTTAAGGATAAACCAGGCTTCCCTGGTGGCGCAGTGGTTGGGAGTCCACCTGCCGATGCAGGGGACACGGGTTCATGCCCTGGTCCGGGAAGATTCCACATGCCGGCTGGGCCCGTGAGCCATGGCCGCTGAGTCTGTGCATCTGGAGCCTGTGCTCTGCGACGGGAGAGGCCACAACAGTGAGAGACCCGCATACTGCAAAAAAAAAAAAAAAAAAAAAGATCAATTTTAAAAATTGTTTTAAAGCAAAGGTGAGAGAGCTGGTGGGAGTAACCTCCACGACATCTTCTAGGCTCCAATAATCACTATCCTCAGGCAGTCTTCATCAAGCTACCTCTATACTCAAGAATCCAAAATGACTTTTTAAAATCGCCTGTCCTGTCAAATCCATATCCTTATTCTGATCTCCTCCATACAAAACTTCCTCCATTAACTTCTCCCACTTCCCACCCTACCAACGTTATCTGCTCACTGTCCCATGCAGATAATTTGCTCTTTCCTACGTGAATCTCCTTGTGTCCTTACTTCACCTGGATCCTATTCAAGTTCTCTCTGCCCTTCAAATCCCATTTTAAATTAAGGAGCCTCCTTCAGAGAGGCACTCTTGGTCAATTCTAGCCAATTTGAGCACTCTATGTTCCCTGAGCTTTTATGTTCATTTATTGGATAATATGGTGCTTTAATACATCCTGTGTATACCCGCAATAGAAGCAATTTTAATAAAATGGGCAGAGCCTGTGGCTAGGGATCCCTTTGTATTTCTCTGCAGAACCCCCTTGAGAACCTGCACTAAGGGGCCAGATTGTGAAGATTATATGGTATCCAGACAAGGGCAAATAATTGTTTAACCAAGGACCAATGAGAATGATATCGAAGGGAGCTCTGAGGCCCTGCTGGGGCCTAGGTGGGCTGTTTGCTTTTCCTCCTTCAAGCACGCAGTTAGTTCAGCAGGGAAGGAACTCGCCCCCACTGAGACAGCAAGTGGCTGAGAGCAAGATTGTATCCTTTTTCTGGTCAGCCTTCCCTCCTCCTTAACCAGTGAGGAAAAGGCCAACACTGCTCTGAGAGGTGCAGAGCCTGTTCCCAGCGCCCAGGTTTCCATATTGCTGGAAGGACCCGATCTGGGAGGAAGAAAAGGGAGATGGGAGCATTTAAGGCCAAGCAGGCACTCAAGCCTCTTCCCTTAGATTTACACCCAACACGTATGCAGGAAGGCAAATTACAAACACCGACGCTCACAATCACATACACACGTGCACGCCCAGCCCTACAGAAGCAGACGCGCATGCCCACGGGTCCGCGTGCACCTACTTAGTTTTCTCTGCTATAGATGCCCCCCATTCCACCCCCGCTCGGCCCAGCCCGGCTTCTCCTACCCCGGCACTGGGGAGGTTTACCGGGCCCGACCCGGCCAGGTCTGGGAAGTCTGTTTCGCTATAGGGGGGAGGGGAGGTCCTTTCCTCCAGGGCGGAAGCGGAGCGCTCGGGCCGGGCGGACCTAGCTCTCGTCCTGGGAACATCTGGAGGGGGCTGGGAGGGGCGCGTATCCAGGGTGAACGTGGATTGGCTGCGCGGGAGGGGAGGCGGGGTCTGAGCGAGGGGCGGGGCTCACTGGCCCCTTTAAAGCCTTGACATCAAGAGGCGGCCCCAGCACCCCCCTTTTTCTCTGCCCCCCTCCCCCGAGCCGCGGCCATGGACTTGGCGGATCCGGCCTGCCCTAGCCCAGCTCAACACCTGATTTCGGTGAGTTCTGGGCCCACTTGCGATTTAAAGGGCGGCGAGTGGGGGGGTCTTTAAGCCCGGGCTGGGGGTGAGAGATATGGAGGGTAAGGCTCTCGTGGCAGCCTTGGGTCGGAGAGGGCGGCGCGGCTTCCTGCCGGACCTCGCTGGCCTCCCCTCCCTCTAGCCCGCCTCACTCAAGCCGAAGGGTCCGGCCGCGACTCTGTCCACCCCCACCCCACCCCCTCCCGCCCCTCGCGCCATCCTCGCGCACACTCCGTGGCCCCGGAAGGGAAACTTTCCGGAGAGGGCGATGTTCCGGGGGCCGGTCTACCGCCCCCTTTGAAAGCACTGACCTTGCCCTAGCTGCGCACCCCACCCCACCCGCATCCCATCGTACGGGAGCCGCTTAGCGGTGCTGGGTTGTTGCGCGGGGGAGGCTCTCCCCAAAGCGCAGGCGCGGAGACGAGCCTCTGGCTTCTCTTCGCACTCCTTGCTGTCTCCGTGGCCTGGGGCGGTGGGGTGGGGGAGAGGTGGGGGGAGGCGGAGAGATAGGGGTCTCCCGGAACGACCGTTCAGTGGCTCTGAGGGACTGCGGGAAGGAGAAGGGTAGCTGGGTGGGCTGAACACTAAAGAGAGGCTGAGGAAGGGAGAAGGGCTGGGCAGGGAGTGAAGCCAGGACAGCTCTTGCAGGAAAGGCTCTCTGGGTCCTGGCTGCGGTGCCAGAAGAATGCAGAGAATGTATCTGTGCTCGACACTCCACTGGCCTAGGCCGACTAGGAAAGCGGCTGTCTGAACCCCAGCCCCCGTGGTCTCTCCAGCCCTGGCACTGCCCCAAGGGCACGGAGGACCCTTACCTCCCACAGGCCTGGTTTTCCAGGTGTCTCAGCGCTATCCACCAGCCTGTCCAGCTGCTACTTCTTAAATGCCTGCCTTCCTGAGTAGCCAGGGATCTTAGGCTGCCCGGTTGTCTGGCTGTAAAGGCAGTGCTTCTATGCCCTCCCTACCACTGCTCTCCCTCCCCCACAGGTCCTCCTGCTTAAGCACAGTTGTCTGCCAGAGATAGTGGTGGAAACAAATGCCTGGGACAGGTGTGGTCCTGGAGGACAGTAGCTAATGGTCAGTGTCTAATGGTTCTGTGGGTGGTACTTTGGGGAAAATGAACCTAGCCCAGTTGCCTTGTTGCAGACCCTCTCTTGCAAGATATGCCAGCTGACTCAGAGACTCCTTGTCTTTCAAGAAAGGAGACACAAAATTCACTTCTCATATTTATTGGGTTCCTGTCTTTCTAAGAACAACGTGGGGTTAGTGGGTTTCTTACCTCAGAGAAACACTTGCATCCCTGTCTAGGAAGATAATCTCCACTTCATTCAACTTTGTTTTCAGTTTATGGTCTGTGCATGAGGTGGTGTGAGCCCTCCAGCATCTCTCTCCAGCTCAGGCCTTTGGAAGAGAGTGAGAACCTGGAGAGGCAGATGGCCTGGGCTGCAGGGAAAAAGGCCCTTCTACAATAGGCAAGCAGAAACCAGTGTGTATGAGGACCAAGCTGTTATCACTGTGGACTGGGAGTCAGAAGCTCTGGTCCCTGCTCTTCATAGGTTGCTGTGTGACCTTAGCCAAGGTAGTTTGCCTCTCTGGTGCTCTTTTCCACCATGTGTAAAATTCAGCAGTTGAATTAGAAAGCTCTACTATTCCTTTCCACTTTTTGACATTGTGTGGTTCCACTGATGAGTGAAATTGGAGGGGAGTAAGGTCCTCCAGCAGGGTGGCTAAGTTTGAAGAGGTAAGTTGCTTAGGAGTAGAACCTTGGGTGGAGGGACACAGACTCCCTTATCCTGCCTAAGAAAGCCACTGTGCTGCTCGCCCCTGGTGCCTTGGAGTATGAACTCCTGCTGGCTGGGGTTTGGCCCACCCATCAAGGCCTCTGGTGAGACATCCTGGCAGGCCAGTCTTTGAGCTGTGCCTTTGGGGAGGGGTTGAGAGAGGAGGAGGCAGCCAAGGGCCAGCAGGGGAAGCAGATTCCCAGGAGACAGTTTGCATCTCAGCTGTTGGGACTTGTTTTAGGATCTGGGCCAGGGAGTACAGCACACTCATCTACCCTGTTATGGGAAGAGGACAAGGAGAGCCCCGCTGCTGTTGCCCATCCCACCCGTTGGCCCTATTCACCTCACCTCTGTACTCACACCCCCAGCTCCCAGGCAAGGGGTGTAAGGAATCTTCCCTACTGCCCTCGCCCAGCCAGCCTCCCAGACCCTGCCACGCCAGCCAGGCAGCAGCAGGGAGAGACTGCCGCAATCCCACCTTTCCCAGACTCCTTCTTCCATCCTGGGGGGTAGAGCTTTCTCAGGAGTCAGACTCTCCAGGCTGGGACTTGCTCTCTAGCCCAAGAACCAAAGACCTTCACGTTCTTCTTGTTTGTTTTCATCCTTGGTCTCCCAGGTGCTGAGGGAGATGTTAAAGGAGAGGTGGTGGTTAAAAAGGCCGTGGGATCGGTTGAATGTGGAGCACATTCTCCTGCATTGCTTTTCCCTCTGCTAGCTCCCCAGGAGCCCTCTTCCCTGGGCCCTGCTGCCCATGAGAGTGAAGCTACAGCAGGAGGTATTTAGGTTAGACCCCAAGGAAACCTTCCTCACTGCTAGAAACCCCTGGGATGGAGAATGGAAGCTCCCAGGAAGGTCAGTTTCCCAGAAAGTGGTTAACAGTGGAGTCCCTGTCAGAGTGAAGGATGTGGCTGTTGCTAGGCAGAGGCTGCCGTTTCCTCTTGGGGTGTGGCTCTGAGGCCAGCCAGCCAGAGGCCCCGTTAGAAGCAGGAGGAGAAAGGACTCTTGCCTGATAGCAAAAGAGGGGTCCCTGGCTCCATCAGCCTTGGGTCACCAGAAGCGCGTCTCTCAGAACAAATGCCGCTTCTGCCCCTGCTTCCCCGGCTCCTCCCCTAATTCACCACCACTACCACTGTCTGCTTTGACAATCCTTACCCAAACCTGGCAGACTCCTCTAGCCCCAGTCTGGCTGCACTAATGGACTGATTGGATTTTCTATACTTGGAGTTTGGGATTTCTGATTGAACATGCAAATTTATGTAAATCAATCTGGGATCTGCCACTATGTCAAAACAACATAGAGTCACAGGCTGGAAGGAATCCTAGAGACAGTCTAGTCCAATGCCCTCATGTTAAAAATGGGGAAACTGAAAAAAAAGGTGGGGAGTACACTGAAGTCTAGAGGGGGAAGTGATTTGTACAATGATGAGTGTCAGAGGCAGGGCTCCTGACTCTGGTCTAATGTTTTACATTGTACCATTCTGCCTTAATTTCTTGTGCATGAGGGGGCCTGGCCAGATTTAAGGCAGAGAGGGCAGTTCTTGAACCTGATATTGTGGAGAGCTAAGCCCTTGGGGTCAGAGTGTTATCTCAGGGTCCCCCATGGGCTCTGGTCAGCTCTCTTAACATGCTGAAGAAAAACAACTTCAAATCCCTTAGAATAACACCCTTAATATTTTTCCCCAGGCCCTACCCTGGAGGGTTGGAAGACAAGGTCTTTGGTTGCTCCCTGGCTTGGCACTTATGGTTCCCCAGAGCTGAGGTTGTGTCTGTTCCCAGCATCTCTCACAGTACAAGCACGTAGTAGGCTGCAGGTGGATCTGCACAAGCAGTACCTCCATCTTTACACTTCATCCACATTCAGGTGTGTGCTGCTTCCCTCCACTGCCACAGTGGGAAAAGATATTTGGTCTGTGACCACCCTCCCCTCCTCTCCTGGAGGAGGCACAGACCAGCTGAGCCTCCTCTGCCGGTTTCTAAAGCAGTGACCGACTAGGCAGGCCTTGCTGTAGAAAAGATCTCATTATTTTGAGGTCAGTGCCAAAGGTGGGTGGGGGCTGCTGAGATGGGCTTGGGTCCCAAAGAAGCAGTCTCCCCACTTGACGTGATTTTGATCTGATCTACCCACCTGGCTGCCAGGTGCCTCTTGCTCCCACTTCATGGACTGCGCCTGTCACGTGGGGCTATTTGGAGAGCTGCGCCCTCCCTTAGCCTGTAGTGCCTGTGCACGTTGCAGAAGTGGCGGAGGTGCTCAAAGCAGCTGTTGGCCTGCTTTACAGTGCTTTGGGAGAGGAGTGTTTTGGCTCAAGATCGGAACCCTGGACTCCCTGCCAAGGCTTCCACCAGGCCCTGGCAGCCTGGGGAGGGGGCTTGGGGCACATATGTGGGGTCTTCCTCACCTTCACCCCAAACCCAGGTCTGGCTGACTCTGAAAGAAGCGCCCTTGTCTTCAGCACCTTCCCAAAGCACGACAGATATGGAGCTCTAGTTCCTCACTGCCCAGTGGCCCTCGGCACCTATATCCTTAGCTCCGTGTGAGCCACATCTTTCTCCCTGGGCCTCAGTTTCCCAGTCTGTGCTGATAGATTAATAAGACATCATCACTGGGGTGTGGCACCTGCTTGCTAATTAACGTTTTCCCTACTCTGGGAGTCACACAGATGAAAGAGGCCTGAGGAGGCCAGGTTGTTATTAAGGTGAATTATCATTGCTGCTCTTCCTGATTTCTAAAACTCCAGCAGCTGCTGAGAAGAGCCCAGTCAGGCACAGCTCCCTGAACCTTATGCTGGTCCTTAAGCTCTGGGAGTTCTCCAGGACTCGCTAAGCTTTAAAAAAAAAAAAAGTATAGGTATTTTAAAAGGAGAGACGCCTCATTCTGCTGCTCGTGCTGTTGCCTGCAAGACTTGAGTGGTGAGTGCTGCTTGGGGTGTTGGTCTGCAGTTCTCACTATAATGCATGGCTTGAAATTGTCCCTCCCTGAAGACCCTCTGGGTAGGAGAATGATGAGGTCTTTGCTGGAGGGGAATGTGAGAGGCCCTGGAATTCCTGGGGTGTGGCCGTGGGGTTCTCAGCAGCTGCTGTTCCAGGGGCTGATTTATTTCACTCCCAGCTGGCTTGATGTGAGGGCTGTAACTGGCCCTTTTGTGTGAGGATCTGTTGAGACATCCCCAGAACCTGCCCGCGGAAGCCCCAGGCACTTCAGGAGTCCTTTACCCTACCTTACCGCTACCTGTCCCAAACCTTCCCCTTGCTCAAGCTCCCACCTCTGCCTCTGCCCTTGGCCAGACCTTACCCCCTTCCCAGGAGTAAGAATGAACCCAGCTCTTATCCAGGCGGAAGTAGCCCTGACTAACTTTTTTTTTTTGAGATATATTTATTTTACTTTTTTGGCTGCATTGGGTCTTTGTTGCTGCATGCGGGCTTTCTCTAGTTGCAGCGACTGAGGGCCACTCTTCATTGTGGTGCACAGGCTTCTCATTGCGATGGTGGCTTCTCTTGTTGCGGAGCAGAGGCTATAGGCGCGTGGGCTCAGTAGTTGTGGCTCGCAGGCTCTAGAGTGCAGGCTCAGTAGTTGTGGCGCACGGGCTTAGTTGCTCCGTGGCATGTGGGATCTTCCCAGACCAGGGATCGAACCTGTGTCCCCTGCCTTGGCACGTGGGTTCTTAACCACTGTGCCACCAGGGAAGTCCCCTAACTTCTGAATAGTTTGTTGCTACGAATGCCCACCACAGCGGGGGCTGGGGGGGCCTCTCCCCTACGTCGGGGAGAGATTGCTGAGAAGAAAGAGAGTGAAGAAACTGGTGTTCCTTGGCCAGACCCCACACTCATCTGTCTAGACCTCCTCACCCCTCCCTTGTCCTGGGGCCTGGTCCTTACTTCCTAAGGTGGGAAGAAGAGAGTAGATGGCCCCATCTGGGGGGGGCTTTAGAAGTCACCTGGTCAAGTGGTTATTCCTTCTATTTTTTTTTTTGTTTTATATTCTTTTATTTTTTCACTAGATTTTTTTTTACATAGTCCAAAGATCAAAATGATACAAAAAGGCATACATTGAGAAATCTTACTCCCCCCTCCACCCCTTCTCCCTCCATAGATAATCACTTATTAATTTCTTACATATCCCTAGTTTTTTAATACAAAAATAAACACAAGTATATATTCTTTCCCCCCCGCTTGCCCAAAAGATAGCAAATAGAATATACTGTCTTCATCTGTCACCAGTTGGCAGTATCTGTGTGTACAGAGATTTCTTCTGCCACCATGTCAGGACTCTGGTTTCTGACCTTCACCACCCACCTCAGGGTCCCCCAGTCGACCCCAGGCCAGGAGCAGGGTTCATTTACCTTCATATACCAAACTTCATTCGGATGCCAAAACCAAGGAATTCTCAAGCTATGGCCAGCTCTTACTAAGTACTAGGTGTGGTGCCAGGCTCTGGGGATACAGTGGTGATCCCAGAAGTCCATGTTAATCAAATAATTAAACAGTTATAAAGTTACAGCTGTGATGGAGGCTGCAAAAAAAGGACAAGTACTGTGAGACCAGATAATCAGAGGCCCTCCCCACCTTGGCGTGTGAGGGATGTGCGTGTGTTAGGGGCAGGCACATGACACATCACAGAGCTGGGGCAGGAATCTGGGGCCAGGGCTGCAGAAATGGTACCACGTGACCTGGGAAGCTGGGTTTCTCAACTTGACTTCAGTGGTGTCTCTTCTCCCCACTACCCCAGTCTGTGGGATGTCCTGGACCCCTTGAGTTTTACTGTGTCCAAGACAAGAGGCCCCCTTCTCTGCCAGATGGTGCTGAAAATGCCTACTCCCCTGCCTCCATCCCATTGCCTTCTGTTTCCCCAGCTCTGGGCCTGTGGGCTCCTGAAGCTAGAGCCTTCCTTTCCACTGCAGGCTGAAGGGAAGTTGGGGGGTGTTTGCTTCTCACTTCCTCTGTAGACGGCACCTCACTTCCTGTCCCCGGGGCTAGAAGAAGGCTAAAGCTCTTGGCTTTGCTGTCCCTTCCTCTCTACCTGCTTTGCTTTCCTGGGAAGCCTGTGGGGCCCATAGGAGGAAGGCAGCATCAAATCCAAGGGCTTCTCCCTAAAGGCCCTGCTGGGCTCCTCACCCCCACATCCCCCACCCCACACAAGGGGATCTCTTTTCTCAGATGCAGTCCATTTCCAGATGTGATCTCATCCTTCTCTTCTATGCCCTCTGGGAAGAGAGGAGTCAGAGAGGGAGGTCACCCCATTTGACAGATGAGAAAACTGAGTCGGGGGTTTCTAGGCTTCACCTAGGGGCATGCAGTATGGCTGAGCCAGACTGGAATCAAGGAAGCCTGACTCCCATTTATGGGCACAAACGAGGAGAGCCTAGTCGGAATTGTGGGTGAACCAGAGCTACTTTCTCCTCCCCGAGCAGAGCTGGCAGCTTAAGAGGTCACCTATGGGCTCTGGCCAAATGGCACCCACTGAGCCAACAGTGAAGCTGCCTGGACAGGAAGACACTTGGTTGGCCAGAGCCCGTTCCCTTTGAAGAAAGAGGCCAGGATATGAAGCCTGGGGGAGTGAGTACTAGGGACTGAGCATGGGGGGCTGGCTGAGTATATGCCCAGCTCTTTGGGGCCTGCAGGTGCAGCCTGAGAGCCAATAGGCTGTGCAGCCTCCCAGGCCCTTTTTCTCTTGAATCGGAGAGCAGATAGCTGAAGTTCCAGTTGTCAGCTCTGGTATTGTCTCCAGGAGCCTCTCTGCCTCTGTTCCTCCTGTGGGACCCAGCATATGTCTCCGGTTACACCCAGGATGTTGAAAAGATGCTGATTCTCCTGTTCGGTCAGGAGATAGGAGATGAGTTGGTAACTGGCATGGGCCAGGGGACCAAGAAACACTCACCTTCAAATGCCCTTCAGTCCAGCTGCACTGAGTCATTCTGTTTCCATACACACCCAGAGACGTCTGCCTCCTGCTGCCTAGAATGACCCCCTTCCCTTTTCCTTGTAGCTAAACCCTATCTGTCTATAAAGGCTGAGTTCCCTAGATGCTCAAATTCTGAAAAACTGTTCCAGCTTAATATTTCTCTCCTGATTTTTAAAGTTCTCCAAAGACTTCTCTTGTGGAACCTCCTTCACAGTACAGCTATTTACCTACATATCTTACATCCCCTACTAGTCTGAAAGCTCCAAGAAGTCTGAAAAGAACTGACCCATCTCTCAATTGCCTCCCAATACCCAGCACTGTACCTCCCACTGAGTGATCTGCCCAGAATATTTGCAGAATGAATAGATTAGTCCCTTTGCCAGAGGGCATCACTGAGACCTGGGAGAAGGTTGAGAGCTTGGAAAAGGTCATATCAATGTTCGGGACAAATCTGAAAATGTCCTTGTTTACTTCTCAGTGTGGCTTGTCATATGGACCTTCAGAGCCACTTGGGTTGGGGGCTGTCACTGGGGATCTTTAAGGGAACCTGATGAGTCCACTGTACCTTCTCACCTGTCCTGTCTTTCTGGTCTTTTTCTGTCTGTAATGAAAGGAGATCACCAAGTTCAGGACCTCATTGGCAGGAGCAGTGCCCTGGCAGGAAGTAGGGGTGGGGGAAAGGAAATATGAGCAGGGCCCCTCCTCAGGGAGCTCCCCTTCTAACAGCATGGAAGTTGCCCCTTCTCTCAGGGAGTACTAGAGAACAGGACGCATTACAGTTTGAAATACTGATCCTGCAGGAGGCACTTGAAGAAGAGAGATCAACATGGGCCACGTCAGTCCAGGACAGCTTTTCAGAAGATTGTTGCTCTGCGGCCAGCCCAGGGTAGGGCTTCCAGGGCCATGTTGAGGGCTTTCATCTGTCCCCAAAGCAGTAGGAGGTCATGGAAGATTTGAAGCAGGAAGGACGCAATCAGATTTACAGTTTTAGAAAGAAGATTGCTCTGCTAGAGCTCCCTTGGAAAAGAGATTGTGGCAGGGAAAATACAAGATCAGCCTGGAACATCTTCTCGTGCCAGAAACTAAGCAAATGTTAAAAAATAAGTAAACGTTTTTTTTTAATGGAGGCATGTTGAAAGGACACAGGAGCCAACCTGAAAGCATGGCCGAAGCTGGAATTTAAGCAGTAAGATAAGTGGTGATGATAATATTGGATTAAAATCCAAAGAATAAAATAATGCCCGCGAGTCCATACTCATACAAATATGTAATTAAGTAAATAAATGGGAGTGAAGAGACAGCTTTTTCTTACAGAAAACTTCCAATTAATAAATTACAAGGAATGAGGGAAATTGAACATTATTGTTAGGGCACCATAGTAATTGCTGCAAGCAAGATCCACTGATGAATCCTAAAATGAGGGGGTGAAAATTTAAGCAGAAACAGGATTTTGCATGGTCACAAAGTATTGCCCTCCCCCCAAATATTTATTATTAACAAAAGAAAAAGTATGTTTTCATTTTACTGTACAGAAACCCACTAGTAGACGCCACCTAACCAAGTGATCAAGGTTAACATCACCAGTAATAAGATATCTCAGCATCATGTATACACACCCCCTGATAGAATGCACTGAGAAGGGCACATCACCTCTGTGATATTCTTTCCCAAAATCCATAACCTCAATCTCATTGGAGAAAACATCAAACAAACTCATATTAGGAAATATTCTCCAAAGTACTGACCAGTTACCTTCCAAAGTGTCAAGGTCATAAAAGACAAAGACTGGGAATCCCCTGGCGGTCCAGTGGTTAGGACTCCGTGCTTTAACCACAGAGGGCTTGGGTTCGATCCCTGGTCGGGGAACTAAGATCCTGCAAGCCGCTTGGAGCGGCCAAAACAAACAAAGACCGAGGAACTGTCATGGATCACAGGAGACTAAGGAGTCATGGTGACTAAGTACAATGTGGGATCCTGGATCGGATCTTGGGATAGAATACCAGTGGAAAGGACATCAGTGGAAAAACTGGTTAAGATCCAAATAAAGTCTATGGATTGTTTTTTTTAAAAATATTTATTTATTTATTTTGGCTGCACCAGGTCTTAGTTGCGGCATGCGGGATTTTTAGTTGCGGCATGTGGACTTCTTAGTTGTGGCATGTGAACTCTTAGTTGCAGCATGCATGCGGGATCTAGTTCCCTGACCAGGGATTGAACCCGGGCCCCCTGCATTGGGAGCGTGGAGTCTTACCCACTGGACCACGTGTGGGTTTTTTTTTAATTGTTTTGCTAATGAATGATGTAGAACAGTGAGAGCATGCTGCTATGTCTGTTTGTTTGTTTTTTAAGGTATACACACATACACTCACAAATAACTAACACAGAAGAAGAGGTGGAAGATAGCTGCAGAGAGTGGTAGACAAGGGAAACGTTGTCCAGGAGGAAGTGGTCACTATCAAGACAGAAAAGACAACCACAGAATAGGAGAAAACATTTGCAAATCATATATCTGGTAAGGGACCTGTGTTCAGAATATATAAAGAATTCTTACAACTCGACAGTAAAAAGACACATATCCCAACTAAACAATGGGCAAAGGGATCTGAATAGACTTGTCTCCAGGGAAGATATACAAATTGCCAATAAGCCAATGAAAAGATGTTCAACATCGTCAATCGGAGGAATATAAATCAAAACCATAAAAATCACTTCAGGACTTCCCTGGTGGTGCAGTGGTTAAGAATCCACCTGCCAATGCAGGGGACACGGGTTCGAGCTCTGGTCCAGGAAGATCCCACATGCCGCGGAGCAACTGAACCCGTGTGCCACAACTGCTGAGCCTGCGCTCTAGTTTCCGTGCTCCACAACAAGAGAAGCCACCGCAATGAGAAGCCTGCACGCTGCAACAAAGAGTAGCCCCCACTCGCCACAACTAGAGAAAGCCCGTGCACAACAACAAAGACCCAACACAGCCAAAAAAAAAAAAAAAAATCACTTCACATTTACTAAGGTGACTCAGAATCAGAAAATCAGACAATAACAAGTGGTGAGGATGTGGAGAAATTGCAGCCCTCACATATTGTTGATGGAACTCGGGCTTGGGTTCGATCCCTGGTCGGGGAAAATGGTGCATCTACTTCGGGAAACAGTTTGGCAGTTCCTCAAAAAGTTAAACCTAAAGTCACCATACAACCCAGCAATCCCACTGCTGGGTGTATACCCAAGAGGAAATGAAAACATCCATCCAGACAATTTGTACACTGGTGTGTACACTGCTTAGAGCAGCGTTATGCATAATAGCCAAAAAGTGGAAACAGTTCAAATGTCCATCAATAGCTGAATGGATAAACAAATTGTGGCACAGCCATACGATGGAATATTATGTGGCCATAAAAAGGAATGTAGTACTGATGCATGCTTCAACAGAGATGAACCTTGGAAACATTATGCAGAGTGAAAGAAGCCAGTCACAGAAGACCACCTATTGTATGATTCCATTCATATGAAATGTCCAGAATGGGGAAATCTATAGAGACAGAAAATAAATTAGTGGTTGCCTTGGTTTGGGTGTGAGGGGCTGGTAACTAAGGAGTAATGAAAATGTTCTAAAATTGACGATGGCCATGATTGTATATATCGGTGAATATACTACAAACCACTGAATTGTACACTTTAAATGGGTGAGTTGTGTGGGAGTTGAACTATGTCTCAAAGCTTTAAAAAACATAGTCCAGCAGGAAGTGCCACCAGAGGCATTTGTGCTTGAGAAGGCAATGGGGACTGAAAAACATTGTAAGATTTAGCATTGTGGTAGCTACTGCTGAAGTTGGACCACGTTGAGGAAGGAGTGAGAAGTGAGGATGGCTTTTTTTTGAGAAGTTTGGCTGTGAAAGGGAAAAGAGGGCAGTATCTGGAGAGATGTCAGGGGGAAATTATTTTTAAGATGAAAGGTACCTGAGAAGTTGTAAAGGTAGATGGGAAAGATCCCTTCAGGAAGTAGACCCTGAAGACATAAATGGGGAGGGTCTGGGGTAGGAACGACTGGCCTTGCCTGGGAAAAGGGCAGCCCCTCCGCTGTAACAGGAGGAGAGAAGGAAGTACAAAGGACTCCGATGGGGCTGGGACTGTGGTAGTGGGAGGTTTGAGGGGTTTCCCCTCTGCTGGCTTCAATCCGCTGGGGAAGCGAGGGGAGGTGGTAGACCAGAAGTTTGAGGCGATTGGAGAGGGTGTGAGTCATTGCAGAGAATGAGAGAGCAACTCTAAGCCTTGGTAAGAGTGCCAGCAGGACTGCCCATGTGGCTGAGATGGCCTTCCTTTGGTGAAGAGAGAGTGAGAAATAGCGGGAGCAAAAGCCTGGGGACAGGAGTGTTAAGTCCTGTCCTTCCCTTCCCTACTCTAGACTGGAAAGAAGCATTGACCTCGAATGCTCAAGTCAAGGAATCCCAGGGATCTTCTAACTTCACTGTCCAGTATAGTTGCCACCAGCTGCATATGGCTATTTAAATTTAAAATTCAGCTCCTCAGTTGGACTAGCCACATTTCAAATGCTCAGTAGCCATGTGTGGCTGGTGGCTGCCATATTGAACAGCATGGAATAAACATTTTCATCGTCACAGAAAGGTCTACTGGACCACACTGTTCTAAGAAAAGTGACTCTTTTCAAACTGCTGGGTCTAAGGACCCCTCTACAATATAAAAATTGAAGGCCTCAAAGAGCTTTTATTCATATAGATTGTACCTACTGACATTTACTGTCATACAAATTGGAACTGAGAGTTTTAAACATTTATTTAATTCATTCAAAAGTAACAATAAACCCATGTTAACATATTTTATGAAAAATAATCATATATTTTCCAAAACAAAAAATAGTGAAAAGAATGGCATTGTTCTTCATTTTTGCAAATCTGTCATGTCTGACTTAATAGAAGGCAGCTGGATTCTCATATCGGCTTCTGTATTCAATCTGTTGTGTTATCACATATCACGTAGTCTCTGGAAAATGCCGCTATGTACTCATGAGAGAATGAGAGTTAAAAAGGTAAATAATGTCTTAGTCATATTGTGAAAATAGTTTTGACCCTGTAGATTCCTTGAAAGGGCCTCGGGGTCCCTGGACCACACTTTGAGAACCACTGTTCTAGAACAACCTCCACTTGGCATGAAGGAACTTATCCTTGAGAAACTGAGTGATTTGCCTAAAGTCACACAGCAAATAAATTGCATTGTTGGGACTATAAGCCTTCTGCCTTCTGGTCTGAGGCTTTTTCCAGTACCCTTGGCCGGGCTGGGATGGGCCTGCTGGGCTTTGGGGAGTGGGACCTGAGCTTCTTGGCTGCAGAACCCCTGGTGTGTGCCCCTATAAATAAACCCATTGTGTCTGTCCGTGCCCCTTCCCTCTCCCCACCCGCAGCAGTTGCTTTTATTGTTGGGTTATGCTGTGAACAGGGAACGTTGAGGATCTGGGGGGGGAGAGAGAAAGGGTATTGAAATCTATAAGCCTTTTGAGCTTGTAACACTGCTGCCCTTCCTCCTGCCCTGCCTGGAAAGGCAGGGGACTGTCCTACTGTCAGTTTGAAAGAACCTATACCATGGTCTGGAGGTTCTTGGAGTGCCTGTGAAGAGGAAGTTGGAGGAGGGGTGCAGTGGGCCCCTTCCCCATGGACACTTGCCTCTCAGAAGGGCTGTTGTGTCTTGGGGCCAGTTGTCTGGAGGAGGAAAGGAAATTCTTGTCTGCCTCTTTCCCTGAGTGGGGAGGAGACCAGCTGGAATACTTAGGGCTAAAAGATGCTTTAGGCCAGATTAAGGTGGCCACTTTCAGGCTAGGAATGCCCTGGGGCCTCAGTCCTCATTTTCCTCCCCACACCCCAGGGCAGCGCAAGGGCTGATCTTGTCTGGAAGGGAGCGTTTGCTGTGGGTGAAGAAGTTGCTGTTTACAAGTAGACTTTTGGGTGTGACTGGGATTTCAGAAAGCAGCTGGGGGATGGGGGGAGCAGAGGGGAAATGGTTGTGTTACGGATGATTCTGTTATTAAAGTGAGCTCCATCTCTGCCTTCCCACAGCTGCCCACCCCTCCCCCACCTCCTGGCCCCTTGCTTTTTTCCCTAGAGGACTCCCGGGGGGAACAGCTGGTGAGCGAGGGGCTCATCAGGGCCCAAAGGCCTTGGCTAAGGGCCAGGGTAAGGGAGCCTGGAGGACAGGCTTGCTGCCATCTCTCTGGCCCCTTCCTCCCAGGCCTGGACTCTGAGTTTAGGGAGGGGTCTTGCTGGTGCCCTGGCTGGAGAGGGGGTGGGAGCTGCAGACTCTACTCCTTTGATCTGGCTGACTGAAAGGCCAGGACAGTCCCATCTTTTGGGGCTGGGGGGCCTTACATAACTGACTAGGCTGAAGAGATAGTGGTCACCCAGATTCACTCAGGGATGGGGCTGCACCCACCTCATCCCCGGGTTACCCAGAAACCCCCTGAGCAGCTGTTCCCTCCTTGTCTCTGAAGGAGGGCCAGAGAGGCTCTGCGCTTCCTCCCTTCCTCCCCCTCCCTCCCCTCAGCACTGAGGTCACCTCCCTCTGAATCAGGCTTTTGCGGGGCGGGGTTGCCCGCTGGCAGTTCTGGCGGGAGAAGCCTCCCATTCAAGCTCGAGCTCCCACCCACTGCAGCTCCATCCCTACCCATCCTGGCCAGCACCATGTGTTCCAGACCCACATCCACCATCTGGGATATGGTGTGGGACCACCAGAGGAATGCCTGAAACCAGGGCCATCCTGAAAAACCCAAGCCAGGGCTTTTCCTGGGCCCCAGGTGAGCTGAGCACAGAAGCTGTGAGTAGCAGTTGTGGGGCCTGAGGGAGGATCTCGGCCCTGGGGAGGTGGGTGCCACTGACCCTGCAGGGACAGCCACTGGGGAACCGACCTGAGTTTTTTTTGTTTTTTTTGTTTTTGTTTTTTCTCATGAGATTTGGGTCGAAAACCCAGACTCTGAAGGGCCAAATTCCTAATTGGGCTCAGATTGGGAGCTAGAGGTGGTATTATCTCTCTCGATCTTAATGTTCCCTAGAGGAGGGTAAAGATGCAGGAAGTTTTCTTTTCACCATAGAAATCTTGAGCTCAAACCCACCCTGCTCACAGCGTGCGTGCGTTGTCTCCCCAGCGCCAAGTTTAAATGCAGGCCTCTTCCCAGTGACTCAGCAACCCAGGCTGACAGCTTCCTGCCTGCCCTCTGCTTGTGGCCCTGCAGACACAGAGAAAACCCGTCGCCCTGAGTTGGCTGGACCACTTTGGCAGAGGGCAGAAAACTTCTCCCCAAGGTGGGGCTGAGTCACAGCCTGCCTTCAGCCGACATTTCCGGAGCCTCTCCCAGGCCCTGCTCAGGATACGGAGACCGACCCCCATGACCAAGTTGTTGCACTTAGGGGGCTTGTCCCTTGGAGGGTCTCCCCTAGGTCACAGTGGGACTCAGGCCTCCCTGCCCTGGGAGCCCCAGGGGCTCAGATCAGGAGGGTGGCAGTAGTTGGCTTTGTGGGGTGTGTTGGGTCCCTGCCCTCCTCAACACGCAAAGCCACATATACCTACTGCACAGCCAGCCCTCGCAGTCTGGGCCTCATGCCTAAGCTGGATGCTTTTTTATTTTTATTTTATTTTATTTTTTTTAGGATAAGATACCCTCCTAAACCACCTTCACCCTTAGTTTGGTTTTTGTTGTGTGAAGAAAACAAAGACTTGAGGTTTCTACTGTTTTATCTTTCCCTTTTCTGGCCTCCAGACACTGCCCTGTTCATCCTACTCCCCTCCTTCATCCCCCTGTTTTTTTTTTTTTTACACTCCCCACCCCAGCCCCTCTACTCCTGGAGGTGTCCACTGGGGAACTAAGTGGTGAGGGGGCTGAGGGGACACTGGTGATCTGTGGGGACAGGCCTCTCCTAGAGCAGTGGGAGCCTCTGCCTGGCAAGAGGATGGTGGCCCAGAGATGGGTGATGTGGGGTGGCCTGGAACTGGTCCAATGGTGGAGGTAACCCGAGGCCTTTTTTGGTTTTAACCTCTATTTGTGTATGTGGGAAGGAGGATTTTTCCTGAATTTTTTTCGTTTCTTTCGAGGCCTGTCCATTTCTAAATATATCATGCATGATAATGTTGCGAGCAAAATGAAGTTATACTTGATACATTTTTTATGACGTTAAAATAACAAAGGACTTTAGATTGTGGCAGAGTGTTAAAAAATACGCATTACACAGTTTTTCCTTTTATTCTGGTTTTCAGAAGCCCCCTTCCCATTATTGTGCACACATGCTTGTTCTCTCTCCCTCCCCCATCCCACCCAGAAAGGAGCATTCTCCCTTTCTGCTGTTACCCTTTCTCTTTCTAGGGTATCAGGCAGAGAAGAATGAGGACTGGGCTGGCCCTGCAGCTGGAGGGCTGGCAGGGACAGGGTTGAAGAGGAGGAGGCCCCTGAGGGCAGGGCAGAGGGGCAGCACCTCACATCTTCAGGAGACCCTCCTGCTCAGACCCCCTGGGTGACGGGCCTGGGACTCAGAGTCCACTTGCAAGTGAACCGCTGAAGTAGCAGTGGGCTCCAAACCGTGAAAAGCCTCCATTTATTGAGTCCATGCAAGACATTCTACATATCTCACTTCATGCTCCAACAACCCTTTGGACTAAGTATTCTTATCCCCATTTTACAGGTGAGGAACAGATTTTGCAGAGTCAGATTCTAACCCAGATCTCTCTAACTGCAAAGCTCTGAGAGCACCGGTACACAGAGCACACAGTACAACGTGTGTGTACAGAGAGGTTGCATAGGAAGGGGGGACCCAGGCCCATCCACTGTGCTTTGTGAACCTGCCATATGATGTGGAGCCTGCTTCAGACCAGGCTGGCACCCCCGCCCTGCCCTCCTTTTACGAGGTCAGTAGGAGAATCAGATGCGATTGATGATGCATGAGAAAGCGCCAGCACACAGGATGCACTCTGGGTATGTGGTGTAGTTTCCTGTGCCTCAGTTTCCTCATCTCACATATAGGTGTTGATAATAGCACTTAATTCCCTTTGTGGTTATGAGGATTAGAGAAGAATTTTGGAAGGGCTGTGTGGCTGTTCATTCCCCTCTGGCTGAGAGCTGGGGATGTTTGCACTGGCTCTTTCCTCTGCCTGGAATGCTTTTCCCATTCCAGGGTTTCATCCAGCCTTCATTCAGGTCTCTGCCTTGCTGTCACCTCCAGAGCCTTCTTGGAACCGGATGTCTGTTCATTGGTTTATCTGGTATTACCTGCCTCCCCCAATAGAATGGGAGCCTCATAAAGGCAGGGCTTTCTCTGGCTTGTTTATCCCTATGGCCCGGGATGCCAGGCCGCAGGAACCCAATAAATGCATGGCTGACGTCGTCTCCCTCTGTGTCTCCACAGGCAAGGTGACCATTCTGGCTGCTTGCATGAGTGTGCCAGCCTGGGTGAGAAGGCAGAGACAGGTGAGAGGCTGTGGAGCCTGTGCGTGCTGGTGGTGGGGACTGGAGGAGGAGGGCTGGGGTGGGAGAGGCAGCCCCTGTGCCCCACGGGGGGGAAGAGCACTCAGATGCCTGATAGCTGCCGAGGGCTCCTCTCTTCCTTGGTCCCAAAGTGCTAAAGCCCCTTTTGTGGGAGCTGCAGTGGGTCAGGGAGGCAAGTAGTTGGTGGTAGACTGGGGGCCTCCCGCCTTTTATGTTAGGAAGGGTTTCCCATCTACTGGAAATTTCTGCAATATTTGTGCAGAGGAAGGAAATGAGTACTTTCCTCTAGCTGAGAAATTGAAACTCAAATGGAAGGTGAGGACTAATCAGGTAAAGCCAGTCACTATGGCAACAGTTTGGGGGCGGGGATCACATAATGCGATACAGGTCAGAACCCTGGCTCTGTGTGCTCAGGCAATGACACACTAGTCTGTACAGCTGTCAGTCTGTCTCTTATATGCCATGTATCACACCAAGAAGTGTGAGTGTGGACAGTGAAGTGAAGACAGTGACCCTGCCCTCACAGAGTCTTGGGGGACAGTCACAGAGCCGTGCGGGAGCAGTACCTGACCCAGCCTTGGAGTGGGGGCCCTGGAAAATGAATAGGAAGGAGCTGGCCAAGCAGTAGGGGGACCCCAGTAGGGGGACTGGGTCTCTTGACCCAGTCAAGAGACCCCTGCGGAGGGCCCAGCATGCACAGAGGCTGGTCCCCCGGGGCCTCGCTGCAAGCAGGGAGCCTTGGAGGCCTGCAGGCCACCTCCCACTCTGCCCGAGAGGATACCGGGCGCCAGTCTGAGGCCAGCGTCAGCGGAGAATTCAGGTTTCTTGGCTCCTGGCCAGTGTCTGTGTGACCTGTGAGAGGGCGAGAGCAATTATGGGTTTTATAAAACAATGGTCTCTGTTCTTGAGATGGGAAGAGTGTGTCTATGTATCTGTCCCGTGAGCAGGAGTCTTAGCCTGACCCTGAGTTGTTACAGTGTCCGTGGCACGGGGGTCACACTGATCCAAACTCCGAGAATACTGACAACTTTCATCTCTGTCCTCCTCCGCCTCCGCTCATCTCCCCATGCCCTGGAGTAGCCTGCGGGGCTTCTCTCACTTGTCCCCAGGGCCTGATGTCGGAGGCCATGGACCAGCCGGCCGGGAGCCCTGGAAACCCGAAGCCAGGAGAGGGTGGTGAGGGCAGCATGGAGCCGGGCACCTGCCAGGAGCTCCTGCACCGGCTGCGGGAGCTGGAGGTGGGGCACGGGGCGGCGGGGGGCAGCTGTGCTGGCCAGAGCCCTGGGGAGCTTGGGTGGGTTCTGGGGTGCGGGGGGGCCTTCCCCTCAGCCTGCTTTGCCAGGCTGGAGCAGAGCTGAACGTTTCTTTAGCAGAGCCCCTCTGAGAACCCCTTTCCTTGCTCTTTGCTCTGCAGCCTGCGTCCAGCGCAGGACAAGAGGCGTGCGCAAGGGGGGCCATCCTAACCCCCAGAATGTCTCCCTTCTTTACCCCTCTTCTCCCCTTTCATGCCCCTGCTCTAGGAAAGGGGTGGCCGCAGAGGCCACAGAAAGGTCTCAGGAGTTGAGGGACAAAGACATGGATCCTTAAACTAGGCCTTTTACTACATGCCTAAGACCCTGCCCTCCTCCCTCCAGGCTCCTCTGCCCTCTCCCCAGGGAAATAAGGGTTACTTTTGGCACCTCCCACCTTCGGTCCTCCTGGTTGCTCTGTCTCCCCAGCCCCTGCAGCCTCACTGACTGAAGTTGGGGTAACAAAAGACCAGCCATCTCAGCTCTGCCTTCTTCATGCCCTGGGTCTGCAGGCCTCCCCCTGGCAGAATCAGACCAGAGCCAAGAGCTGGGGCAGGGGTAGAGCTAGTAGGCTCCTTGCCTCCCCTTCCCCAAGAGGGACTTGCCCGGGGGAAGAATGATCCCTTAGCTTCCTATTTGCCCTCCTCTTCCTTCCTGCAGGCAGAGAACTCGGCACTCGCCCAGGCCAATGAAAACCAGCGGGAGACCTACGAGCGCTGTCTGGACGAGGTCTGTGGAACTGATGCTCCCCACAGGGCGGATAGCTTGTCGATTCCAGGCAGAGGCTGGGTTGGCTGACAGCTCTTCCTCAGCTCTGCCTTTCTGTCCCCAGGTTGCCAACCATGTGGTGCAGGCGCTGCTGAACCAAAAGGTAAAAGGCCACAAGAGACTTTCTCACCCTCTGCCCTGAGCCCAGATGCCCTGGGAGGAGGCCCTGGGTACAGCAGGGGAGGGCCTTCCTGTGGACCCCTGTACCTGTTTAGATAGGGAATAGAGGAGGGTGGAAATGGCGTCTTGGCCCTCCAGTGAAGTCCCCTTTCTCTGTCTTGGACAGTTCATACTTGGCTAGGTAAGGCCAAGTCTCTGAGCTATGGTAACTTTGATTTGGGCTTGAATCCTTCTATTATCCTGGCCCCAGCTAGTCTCTCCAGGTTTCGATGGCCCTGATAGCAATGTTGATGTTGTAAGCATAAGGTGACATCTAAATATTTACTCGAGTAGTGTGGGTAATTTCTTGACATGTGGGCCACTGACCCCCAGGTCTTCCTCTGCCTTATATGGGCCCTTCTTTGATGTGTGCTTTCTAAGAGGCAGGGGATTGGCTCCAGGATTGTGAAAGTTGCCAAAGGGAACGGAATTACCTCTGACCAGGGGTGGTAAACGTTAGAAAATTTACCATCCCCAGAAGATGTGATAGCCGTAAACATAGGCAGGGTCAGCTCCCTCAAAGAAGGAGGTTGCAAGAGAAGGGCATGCCCAGCAGGAGTGCCCGCTGCTCTGATGAAGGCGACTGTGCTCATACCACTCTCCCTCTCCCCACCATCCTCTCTTTGTCTTCCTCCACCTCCCGGGGGTGGCAGGACCTGCGGGAGGAGTGCATCAAGCTGAAGAAGAGGGTATTTGACCTGGAACGGCAGAACCAGATGCTGAGCGCCCTGTTTCAGCAGAAACTTCAGCTCACAGCAGGCTCCCTCCCTCAGGTGGGCACAAGAGATTCTCCTTCCTTCCTCACATCTCCGCTTCCTGCCTCCCCCCAGCCCTGTCAATATCATCACCCTCTCTTCTCCCAGACACCTACAGAAGTAGGCCGTCAGCCATTGCCCTCCATTCTGGGGGCTGTGGCCATCCAGGGCAGGCCGACCTAGCCTGATAGATCTGAGCCTTAGATGAGGGAGAAACTTCCTGAGTTCCCTTAAGCTTGGCTCTCCCCCACCTCCCAGGTGCTCCCCGCCCAGCTGGACGGTATCCCTTCTTGTTGACAGAAAAGATCCTTGCTTCCTCCTCCTTCAGATGGGTGGAGGCTGAAAATGCCATTATTTCGAGCTCCCAAGGGGCCCGTTTGGCCACTGCGTTGCCTTCTTCTTGGCCAGGGGCAGGGGTGGGGCCAGGTGTAAGGCAGTGCTTGGTGTCACAGAGAGGTCAGGAAAGGCACTTCACCTGGATGACTCTCTGCACGCCTAGCTGCATGTGCTCACCCACCGACCCAAGCATGGCTGCAGACGCTGTCCCTGCTTCTAGCCCTGAAACCTGCCTTACCCAGGAGAAGCAGGAGGCTACTGGGAATAAGTCCTGGGCTCAGTTAAGATGTCACTTGGGGTCCACTCTGTCAGGAAGCCCCAAGGATGGGGTGAGACCTGGGTGGGTCAGAAGCGGCTCCAGGTACCTGAGGTGAACGGTGGGTTCTGAGGTCAACCAGCACACCGCCAACCCACCCCGACCTTGACAGGGAGAGAAACGCCTTGTGTGTATGTCTGAATTTGTGTGTCTGTGATGCAAACCAGGCAGCTCTTGGCTCCCAGATCCTGAGCAGGATGCCCTCAGCTCTCTGGGAAACCTGACCCCTGGCAGGGAAAGCGTCTCACCACCATGGCCTTTCTGCAGCCCCTGTCTCACCAGGCCGGTGCAGACCTGGGTGAATCAGCGGCAGTGACTCTGCAGCTCCCCCTGCCTTGGGTCTGTCCCTACTGTAGGGTTGACCCAGGAATCCCCAGAGACCTGACCCACACCAGCCAAGCTTACCCTGTTGTCCATACCCTTCTCAGTGACTGATGATAACAGAGGTGAAGATCATCCTGAAATCATTTGTTTTTTACTTAAATGAATTCTGGGATTTGAATTGGGAATTTTTTAATGAATTTTGGGGTTTGGGACCATAGATTGATCTTCCCCAGAAGTAACATGACATAATGGAAAGAGCACGAACCTTGGCCTCAGATAAACTTGGATTGGGTCCCTAACTTATCTAATTCTTAGCTGTGCGACCTTGGGTAAATTATTTAACCACACAAACCACAGGTTTTTTCCCTTATAAATGGGGATAAAAATACCTCTATTGCAAGTTGTTGTGAGGATTAAATGAGATAATATCTAGTGCTTGGCCCGTAGTAGATAGTCAATGACTGGTGGCTAGTTGTCATTATTAATGTTATTTCCAAGTTGTGCTTCCCTAGGATGGAGGCTCCATTGAGCAAATGCTAATTAAGCTCTTACTGTGAGCAGTGCCTTTGCCAACAGATATGGAATTGGACAGAGCTGTGGCCTGTGCAGAGCGAACGTAACTGCTGAGAGCTGGGGCTGCTGGACACTAAGGCAGGGCTACAGAGTGTGACACTGCTGACCAAGAGCCCAAGGGGCAGAGAGGCCATCAGAGATGGGCTGGGGAGGGTTCCTTGAAGGAGGTGACGTCAGACCTGGGCCCTGATGGATGGGAGATTTTAAAAGACTGCAGTAGGGGTCTGGGAGAAGGGGTTCCCTGTGGAAGGAACAGAGCAGGGAATCCTAGGGAGCCAAGAGTTGTTTAGCTGGACTTGAGCAAAGGATGTGTAAAGAGTGAGTGAGAGAGAGCTGGGGATGGTGTCAGGGAAGGACCAGCAGGCCCGGCCGGAATGCCGGCAGAGGGCTTCAGACTTGTCTCTGGAGGCAGTGGGCAGGCAGAGGAGGCTATAAGTACAGAGACGCTTTAGACAAAGAAGAAAAAGATGCTTTAGGCTGCCTGGTACACAGGAGATTGAAAAGCCACCCAGCCAGGTCAGAGAGACTGAAATGCTGAGCAGGCTAGAGGTGTGAGGATCGTGGGCCGCAGGAGAGGCTGCAGCTGGCCAGGCTGGAGGGGAGGCGGAGACACCGCAGAGACAGGATTTAACAGCCATGGAGAATGAGACAGGGAGAGTTAAAGCTGACTTGTATCTAGTCGACATGCCTAGCAGAAGGGGAATGAGAGAGAAGTGATCCATGATTAAGTACTACTTTTGTGGGAATTCCCTGGCGGTCCAGTGGTTAGGACTCCACTCTTCCACTGCAGGGGGCGTAGGATCGGTCCCTGGTTGGGGAACTAAGATCCCACATGCCGTGTGGTGCAGCCAAAAACAGTACTACTTTTGTAATCCTCAGAGCAGAGATCTCACAAGAGGCCATTCAGGGGAGACAGAAGTGATAACTCCCACCATCTCTTTTCCAGGACCCAGTAACAAATGCCTCTTCCCTTAGTCTCAGCCAACCCCGTGGATGCTGGGTTACGGGTAGTCAGAACAAGAAGGGGCCTCGAGGCTCACTCTCTCTGTAATCAGGGAGGAGGCCCCTCAGAAAAGCAGAGGGTCCTGGAGGCTCGCTGGACACCTGGGTTAGGCCTGCCACTGCCTGCTGGCCCAGGGGCACTCCTCTTTCTCCAGATCTCCCTACCCTGTCCCACCTCCCAGCCACCTGGGCTTGCACGTCTTCAATCTACCTGTGCTGTGGTCTGCCGAGGCTCCTCTGACCAAGTGGTGAGAGCCACACCTTGGGCCGGGAGATGTCACCCAAGGAACAGACTTGGAAGAATGCTTCCCTGCCCCTGGATGGGAAGCCATAGCTTCCTGTGGGAGTAGGGACCTGGGACGGACAGCACCTGTGCTAACCTCGCCTCTCCCCTGCAGATCCCACTCGCCCCACTCCAGCTGCCTTCAGAGCCACCAGCCTCTCCCTCCCTGAGCTCCGCTGAGGGACCGGCCACCTCGCTGCCTCTGGGGCGCTGTGCTGGGCAGAGAGAGGTAGGAGCGCTGGGCACTGTGGTCTGTGGCTCCGCTGGCTCCGGGCTCGTCAGCCGGTGCTCCACGGCTGTTTCCTAATGAGTCCCAGGGGAAGGGCTGCTTCCGGGCACACAGATTCTTGTCCAGGCTGGGTGTGAGCCCTCAGCTGTCAGCCTCGTACCAAGAAAAACAGATCCCCACCCCCAGCCACTGGTCTCGTGAGCAGAGGCGTTATGGTACAGCAGTCAGCCTCATAGTTAATACTTCCTGCGCTCTTAGTCTGTGCCAGGCACTGTGCTGGACACCTGGATCTCATTTATATTTTTTTTTGGTAATTTTTGGCATAAATTTATAATCATACACATATTTACTTATCCCAGTCCAGAACTATTACTCATTCATTCTTTTGCATATCTGGTTTCATTCATCTTATTTTGTGAGATTAAACATAATCACCATCCTATTTTACAGGTGATACAATGAAGCTTAGAGATTAAATAACTTGCTGAAAGTTATATAACTAGTTAAGCAGTGGACCTGGGTCTTGAACCCCTACAATCTGGCTCTAGAGCCCATGTAGTTAACCACTGTACCAGATTAGACGGGGCCTAAGAAGGGGCCTGGGAGAAGCAGGAAAGGGTTTGCAATGGAGTCATTCCCAGTCTGCTTCTCCACGGGGATCAGCTGAGCAGGACAGCTGCCTGACCTGAGGAGGCCCGGGCTTGCCTGCAGCAACTGACTTAGGACTTGGCCACATCACATCCCTTTCTTGAGTCTGTGTTCTTTCTGGAGCCTGAGAAATGGACAGGCCTCCCTCCCCTGGGGCAAACATAGATACCAGGGTTGTAGGTGGTCAGCCCTGTTGACCCACAAATACTGGTAGCAAGTGGTGCTGAGATAACCAGAAAGGGAGATGGGTGCCCACCCAACCCCAGGTGTGCCAGGAAGGACAGCTGGGGTAACCCGGACTCAGAGACTCCTGGGGAAGCTTTCCAGCATATCCCAGAAGCTATCAGTTCCTTTTTGGGGACACAGACAAACCAG
Organism: Aethalodelphis obliquidens; assembly: GCF_003676395.1. Taxonomy (NCBI): domain Eukaryota; kingdom Metazoa; phylum Chordata; class Mammalia; order Artiodactyla; family Delphinidae; genus Aethalodelphis; species Aethalodelphis obliquidens. The sequence goes on along the minus strand of NW_020837952.1, from coordinate 2,075,840 downwards.
GCCAGCTCTGTTCCTGGCATACTCAGTTATGCCAGCTCGGGTCCCGGCCTGCACACAGTCTCCTCCTCATGCCATTTCTCCCCCAAGGTGTGTTGGGAGCAGCAGCTGCGGCCAGGAGGCCCAGGACCCCCGGCCGCCCCACCCCCAGCGCTGGAGGCCCTATCCCCGTTCCTTCGAAAGAAAGCCCAGATCCTGGAGGTGCTGAGAGCCCTGGAAGAGACTGACCCCTTGCTTCTGTGCTCACCTGCCACCCCCTGGCCGCCTCCAGGCGAGGGTTCCGGCTCCCCAGAGCCCATCAATGGCGAGCTATGTGGCCCACCTCAGCCTGAACCCTCTCCCTGGGCCCCCTACCTGCTACTAGGTCCTGGTAGCCTGGGAGGCCTGCTGCACTGGGAGCGCCTCTTAGGGGGCCCAGGGGAGGAAGAGAGTGCTGGGCGGCCCTGGGGCCCTAGTAGGGGCTCCCCACAGGCCCAGGGCACCGGTTCCGGGCCACCCTGCGCCCCAGGCAGCAGCTCCTCCTCCTCTTCTGATGAAGCAGGTGACCCCAACGAGGCACCCAGCCCTGACACCCTGCTCGGGGCCCTGGCCCGCAAACAGCTGAACCTGGGCCAGCTCCTCGAGGACACGGAGTCTTACCTACAGGCCTTCTTGGCCGGGGCCGCTTGCCCACTCGGCGGGGAACAGCCGGGTCCCAGGCAGCCATCCTCCCCAGACCAGGGGCCCCCACAGCTGTCCAAGTCCAAAGGCCTCCCCAAGTCAGCTTGGGGAGGGGGTACCCCGGAGGCCCACAGGCCGGGCTTTGGTGCTACCTCAGAGGCCCAGGGGCCTCTCCCCTTCCTCAGCGTGTTCATGGGTGCAGGGGACGCCCCCCTGGGCTCACGGTCTGGCCACCCCCACTCCTCATCTCAGGTGAAAAGCAAGCTCCAAATTGGCTCCCCTTCTCCCGGGGAAGCCCAAGGACCCCTTCTGCCCTCTCCAGCCAGAGGTCTCAAGTTTCTAAAGCTGCCTCCAGCCTCAGAGAAGGTACCCAGCCCAGGGGGCCCCCAGCTCAGCCCCCAGCTCCCCCGGAACTCCCGAATCCCCTGTCGGAACAGTGGCTCAGATGGCAGCCCCTCCCCGCTGCCGGCCCGTAGGGGTCTGGGCGGAGGAGAGCTGTCCCCAGAGGGGGTGCAGGGTCTGCCCACCAGCCCGTCACCCTGCCCCACAACCCCAGATTCTGCACAGCTCAGACCTCCCCAGCCAGCCTTGTCCACTACGCTTTCCCCGGGACCAGCGGTGTCTCCTTGCTACGAGAACATTCTGGACCTTTCCCGGAGCACCTTTAGGGGGCCTTCCCCAGAGCCACCTCCATCCCCGCTGCAGGTGCCCACCTACCCACAACTAACTCTGGAGGTGCCACGGGCCCCTGAGGTCCTCAGAAGCCCTGGAGTCCCCTCCAGCCCTTGCCACCCAGAATCCTGCCCCTATGAGAGTGCCCAGGAGAAGAGTTTGGACAAGGCAGGCTCGGAGTCTCCCCACCCTGGCCGCAGGACCCCCGGCAGCTCGTCCAAGAAACCTGGTCAGGGGCCGGGCCGGCGACCCGGGGATCCTGGCTACACACCTCTGCGGGACAGACTAGCAGCCCTGGGGAAACTGAAGACTGGCCCCGAGGGGCCCCAGGGCCCAGAAAAGAATGGGGTGCCAGCTAGGCCTGGCACCGAGAAGGCCCGGGGAGGAGGGAAGTCAGGGGAGAGCACTGGAGACACAGCGCCCTCTGCCTCCAGGCCCCCTGAGCAGCCAGAAGCCAAGGGGGCCCTGCGGGGGGCCGTAGCCTTAGGCACAAGCAGCCTGAAGCAACAGGAATCTGGGCTCCTGGGGGACCCTGGGTCCCGAGTCTACTCTTCCCACTCCATGGGGGCCCGGGTGGACCTGGAGCCTGTCTCACCAAGGAGCTGCCTCACCAAAGTGGAGCTGGCCAAGAGCCGGCTGGCAGGGGCCCTGTGCCCCCAGGTACCCCGCACCCCTGCCAAAGTGCCAACCTCAACCCCCAGCCTCGGCAAGCCCAATAAGAGTCCCCATGGCAGCCCGACAAAGCTGCCTTCTAAGTCGCCCACCAAGGTGGTGCCCCGACCTGTGGCCCCACCAGCCACCAAGGAGGCCCCCAAGCCTGACAAGGGGAAGGGCCCACCCTGGGCAGACAGCAGCGGCACTACAGCCCAGCCCACACCCCCAGCACCTGGCCCTGCCGACCCAGGCCCAGGCCCTGAGGGGCGGGCCCCACACTCGGCCATTGAGGAGAAGGTGATGAAGGGCATCGAGGAGAACATGCTGCGGCTCCAGGGCCAGGAGCGGGCCCCTGGCACCGAGGCCAAGCACCGCAACGCTAGCAGCATCGCCAGCTGGTTCGGCCTTAAGAAGAGCAAGCTGCCAGCGCTGAACCGCCGCACAGAGGCCGCCAAGGGCAAGGAAGGGGCTGGCGGGGGCTCCCCGCTCCGGAAGGAGGTCAAGATGGAAGCCCGGAAGCTGGAGGCCGAGAGCCTCAACATCTCCAAGCTGATGGCCAAGGCGGAAGACCTGCGCCGGGCACTGGAGGAGGAGAAGGCCTACCTGAGCAGCAGGGCCCGGCCACGGCCCGGGGGACCAGCGCCAGGGCCCGGTGCAGGCCTGGGGCAGGTGCAGGGCCAGCTGGCCGGCATGTACCAGGGTGCGGACACCTTCATGCAACAGCTGCTCAACAGGTGAGAGCCTGGGACCAGCTGGCAGGGGCTTGGTGGCTGGGGGCCCTTTTCCCTACACAGGCATCCCTGGGGTTGGGACTGCCTTTCCCAGGAACTGGGGCTTCCCAGAGGTCAAAGGGTGTAGGAGGTCAAATGAAATGGCACCAAAGCATCTTGAGGGTTAACGGCCTGGCCCAGAGGAGAGACTGGGGCCTCGAACAAGGGGCCAGGGGTTTGTGTCCCAGCTCCCCTCCTCTGTGGCTGGCTGATATTCAACTTGCTGAGACCCAGTTTCTCATTTGAGAAGAGTTAACAGTCCACATTTTCTTGGACTGTCTTGAGTCAGGTGAGGCAGCCTGTCTGAGGTGCAGCATTGCAGTAGTTAAGGGAGTGCTAGTACCTAACTGGGCTGATGCAGGTCTTCTCCCTCCGGGGTTTTCTATCCTGTAGAAAAAGGAGGGCTCCCTTCCCATCTTGCCCTTTGGCACCTGCCACAGACTCGGCAAAAGGAGCTGTGGTTTAGAGAAGGGGCTACCCCATCTTGGGGTTGCTGTGTCTGGGCCAGGTAAGGCAGAATGTCCTCAGGAATCGGGCTCCAGGTAGGGTGTGGTTTGGACAGCAAGTGCGCTCAAAGTCAGCTGGGGTAGGCAGGGTGTGTCGCGTGTGGACCAGTATGTGACCGAGTTTGCTCTCTACCGGCAGACATTGTCGGAGAGGTCTCTAGGCTTGACCCTGAGTAGCTTTGGGGGAGTTCTCCCATATTCCTTGCCCCTGCTGATCCTCTGGAGTTTTCCCTGGGGTCTTGGCCTGTTCCTGGTGTCAGGAGAGGTTGATGTGGGAAGCCACCAGGGATATGTCCTCTTCCCCAGGGGCAGGGAGCAGTGGGTGCCTCACTAGGCCCAGCACCATTGGAAGGAGGGAGGCCAGAATGTGTGAGTGGGCTCAGGCCTCCCTCACAGCAATCTGCACTGCTTCCCCTAGGGTGGATGGCAAGGAGCTGCCCCCCAAGAGCTGGCGGGAGCCCAAACCTGAGTATGGCGATTTCCAGCCAGTGTCCTCTGACCCCAAGAACCCCTGGCCGGCCTGTGGGCCCCGAAATGGCCTGGTGGGCCCTCTTCAGGGCTGCGGAAAACCTCCTGGGAAGGTAAGTTCCTGGGGCGCAGGCTGGGTGGAGGGCCTGGCTCTGTGGCCCTGCCAGGTCTCTTACCACCTGGAGGGCTCCCCTTCCCTGGGACCTGGAAGCTGCTGGATGCCTTTCTGGTCTCCGAGGAGAATGGGGAGGGGAGAGGGCCTCCTGAGGGCTGGCAGGTTGCCAGGACTCTCAGACCCATACTCCAAGGATCCTGATGGAGGGGATTAGGGTGGAGGAGGAATGGGCTCTGAGGTCTCCTGTACCCTGTACAGCCAAGCAGCGAGCCGGGGAGGCGGGAAGAGATGCCCTCAGAGGACAGTCTGGCTGAGCCAGTGCCCACCTCACATTTCACAGGTCAGCAGGGTCAAGGGCCAAGGCTGGGACCTGCCCCTTACCCCCTGCTTGCTTTACTCCTTCCTGTCACCACGGCAGGTGCCAGGCCCTATAGCATCTTGGTGCCAAGCATCAGTGGGCACTGGGGCTGCACAGGAATAAATCCCTCCCAGCCTAATAGGGTACCTGCCCTGCCCTCTTCCCCAGGACTAGGGGAGGTGGGGCGGGGCAGGCAGGGGTGACTGAGCCGGTGGGGCCAGGAGGGGCCCTGACCAAGGGTGGGACCTGGGCAGGGGCAGAAAGCCAGAAGAAAGCAGAGGGGCTGAGCCGCTTGCAGCTTCACATCCCTGACTTCCCCTCCCCTCCCCAGCCTGTGGCTCTTTGACTCGAACTCTGGACAGTGGCATTGGGACCTTCCCGCCCCCAGACCATGGCAGCAGTGGGACCCCCAGTAAGAATCTTCCCAAGACCAAGCCACCACGGCTGGAGCCCCCAGCCGGGGTGCCCCCAGCTCGGCCCCCACCCCTTACCAAAGTCCCCCGCCGTGCCCACACACTGGAGCGTGAGGTGCCTGGCATAGAGGAGCTGCTGGTGAGCGGGCGGCACCCCAGCATGCCGGCCTTCCCCGCCCTGCTCACCGCTGCTCCGGGCCACCGGGGCCATCAGACCTGTCCCCACGGTGAGTGCCTGGGCAGGGGGGTGGGCCTCTCTGGGAGCTCCACCCACCACCCACCTTCCCCTTGTCCCCGGATAGATCCTTGTGAAGACCCAGGCCCTCCTGCTCCTGTCCAGCTGGCCAAGAACTGGACCTTCCCCAACGCGAGGGCAGCCAGCGGCTCCTCTGACCCTTTCCTATGCCCACCCCGACAACTGGAGGGGCTGCCCAGGACCCCCATGGTGAGCATGGCCGAAGGGGAAAAGGGAACAGCACTGGAGGGCAGGAGGGAACGACATGGGGTGAGGTACAGCCCTGTCCGGGAGGAGGACTGAGTGGGCAGCCCACCCCCCACCCCCACCTTCTCACACCCCTCTTGGGGAAAGGGCTTCTCTCCCTTCCGGAACCTTGGTGGGACTGTAGGACTGTGCTCAGTCGCGCCTCCAGCCTGCTTCCTCTGCAGCGCCCCCGTCAGGTGGGCAGAGCCTCTCAGGCGGGGAGGGTGAGAGGAGCTTCCTCCCGAGCCTTCCCTCCTTCCCCAGGCCCTGCCCGTGGACGTGGACGGAAAGCGGAGCCTGGAGCCCAGCCGCCCAGCTCCTGCGCCCCAGGGCCCAGCGTTTGGGGGGAGCCGCACCCCCAGCACATCGGACGTGGGCGAGGAAGGGAGAGTGGCCAGTGGGGGTGCCCCGGGGCTGGAGACCTCAGAGTCTCTCAGTGACTCACTCTATGACTCGCTGTCCTCCTGCGGGAGTCAGGGCTGAGCGGTTGCAGCGGCCACGCCCCGCTCTGGCGTCGGAGACCGCGGACTGGGCCGGCTCGCCTCACGCCCCGCCCCCTCGGGGCCCGTGGGGCCCCTCCCTGAAGGGACCAAGGAGGTAGATGGACAAGAAGGTGAAGGGGGTCCCCGGCACACCCCACTGCCCGCCGCTGCTGTGGAGGAGATGACCGCTCTCAGCTCAGGGAGAGACCCCACCCTTGGTCCCTTCTCTCACCCAGAGTAAGGCTCTTCCTCTGCGGGACTGGGGGTTCGAGGCCGCTGTGTCCCGGCCCCCAGCTCCCACTTCAGGCTGAGCCATCTTGTGGTGCTGGGCTTCCTGCCCACCAGCCGTGCCATCTCCACCCACCCTGGCAGCTCCCCTGCCTCAGAAGCCCCGTGCTGGTGGAGTTCAGGGGCGAGGGGTCAAGTTGCCTTCTCTCTGTCTGCCCTGGCCCTCCCCGCTGTCTGGATGGTGCTGCCCTCTCCTGCCCCATGTCTTTGGGGCCCATTTGTTGTCTTTTTTGTTGTTTTTTTTTTTTATATTAAAGCACCTGGCCCAGTCTCCACCCGCCCGCGCCCCCTCCTCCCATCCCCGCACTGCGGTTAATTTATCTGTTGTTAAAAAACGCGGCTGCTCTGCTTCCAGCCTCTGCTTCTGCCGTATCCCTAATAAAACGTGGAGGCCCCTCCCTGCCCCTGACTCAGCTCATTCTGTGGGAGGACTCAGGGATGGACAGGCAGGTGGAGACTGCGTGGGCACCGGGGTGCAGGACTCCAGGGCCCTGGACTCTGCTCCAGGCTCCCTTGTGAGGCAGCTCCCTCCACCAGGGCCACTGGCTGGAGTCACCCTAGAAGGTAACTAGGGGTTGGGGAAGTGGGGTCTGTTTAGACCTGGAATGGTGCCTGGGGGTGGGGAAATTCCCCTGGCACAGGGCTTGGGTGGGGCAGAAGGCTGGGCTGCCCCTCGGAGAGAAGAAGATGGGGAGGGCGTCTTTGGGCGTGAGCTCAAACGCTGGACATACCAGCTCAGGTGGGACGTGCAGACTCTGAGCTTCAGGGGCCCAGGAGTAGACAGAGTTAAGTGTCCACACCTCCCATTGTCGTGAAGTGAGGTGCAACTGGGCCTCCAACTTGCCACCTTCTAGTCTCTCCACGGACTTTGGGCTTTCCTCAGAGCTTCTTGCCCCTATTTCTACCTCAGATTTCAACCAGAAGTTCCCCTGGCTCTCAAATTCTCACTTTAGGATGGGGAGGCCAGGAATGAGGCTGTGTGGAAGGGTCTCCGTGTGACGTGAGAAGGCCATGGGGTGAGTGGTTGTCGCCCTCCAGCCGTTGGATTTCCTGTTAGACGTGGAGTTGGACAGTGACCTGAAGGTGACCCAGGTGGCCCCAGCCCATCTCACACTGGCCAGTCAAGTTGGGCCTATAGGAAGGCCTCCTTCCGGCCCAGGTTGCAAGATGTGGGGTGAGTCGTCCAGAGCACACCCCCTGCCGTTGTCTGCACTCACCGCCTCCCCGTGACATACCGTCTGGAGGCCACCTGGGCATCATGCATGCTTAACACCCCTGGCCTTGTGGCTGGGACTCTGGACAGTTCATCATGGAGATGGGGGCCCTGTACTGAATACATGGTCTTTGTTGACATCACAGGCTTGCCAAGCTGAGGTAAGGGGTGCCTGGACAGGGAGTAGTGCTGGGCCTGTTCACAACTCGGTTATACCACTGGATGATGTCCTGTACTCTGACCAGCCCAAGGAAGGTCAGAGGCGGGGAGGTTGTTAACGCCTCCCTTTATACTAGCTCCTTCCAGCAGTGTCTCTCCAGCCCTGAATGGTCCAGAGAGCAGTGAAAGAATTCCCCGTTAAATACCTACTATATTGCCAGCCTCCTGATTCATTTCATAGATGAAGACATTGAAGCTCGAAAACATTCAATGGGGGAATTTCTTGGTGGTCCAGTGGTTAAGCCTCTGTGCTCCCAGTGCAGGGGCATGGATTCAATACCTGGTGGGGGAACTAAGAGCCTGCATGCCACATGGTGCAGCAAAAAAAAAAAAAAAAAAATTAAGTGATTTTCCAAGGCTGAGAAGTGATGGAGCCTGGTGGGAGTGATTCTTTTTGGGTGTGTAACTTTGCTCTCTTCTGCCAGGACTTTAATCTCCTCCTCCTTTTTGGCCTTGGATCACTTCTGAGGGGCAGGGCTGGAGAGCACTAGACTGGGCGTCAAGAGTCTTTCTTAGCCACTGAGTCTGGTTCTGTGGGGAAAGTTACATCCCTTCTCTGGGCCTTGGTTTTCCTTATCTATGGACGATTGGGAAATTGGACCAGACCAGCTTTCTCCTCAGCTCTCTGCTCTTCCCACCCCTCTCCCAACCTGGCCGTTTTCCCTCCTGTTTCCCTTAGTTGATGTCATCATTGAGGAAATTAACACGACTTAGAGAAGGGTCGAGTCAGACATCTTGATTTTCTTCAAATGTCAGGATCACATTTTCTTCCATCTTCTGCTTCCAGGTAGCTATGCCACTGTCCCTTCTGCTTTTAGGGGCTTAAGGATGTTATTACCAAGCTGCTGATCTCTGCCTCTTGCCAGGCGGGCTTAAAGAAGTCTACATCCTTCTCTTAACTTTTTATTTCTTGGTTTCTTAAGCCCTTCATTCTGTTTGAACCTGATGGATTACCTCATTTCCTTGTTAAAACAGAATTGTTCGCCTACAGGATATTTATCCTACTTCCTTTCCGGGAAGGAGCTTGGCATGGTGGGTTCAACTCTGGACTCCACCTCCTACAAGCTGAGACCAAGGATCCATGCATGTTTCTGTCCCCAGGGTCTGCTCAGTCTGCTGCTGGGCTCTGTCCTGCAGTGTTTGCAAATGCAAGGTGGCCTCTTAGGCCCCAGGGCAACGTGGGCCACCTGAGAAGAAGCTCACTGCCAGTCACCAGGGCAGAGTAGCATCACCCATACTTGGTACCTGGAGCCAGCCCTTCCCTACCAACCATTCCAAGGCGGGCAGCTCTCGTCCCTAGGTCCCCCAGTGTGCTACCAAGGGGTGCTGGGCCCAGACAAGCCACCCCCGGCGCACATGGCTGTGTGTGCCCTCCACACAAACAGAATATTCCATCTGAAATAATTCTGTGGCAGGGGACACCCAGGTGAGTTCAAGACACTCCCGGGAAACCAATTTCTCTTTGTACTTCAGGGAAGGGTTTGGCTAAAAGACCACTTGATCCTCACTATGGCAGGACACTTCATATCTCAGTCTGCAACATCTGCTTGCAGAATTAAGGTGACCTCACTTTTTTCTCCGTGAACAATGGGTGAATGTTTGCCTTACCATTGTGTATGACCCTTTCTGCTGGATTTCCCAGACAAAAGAAGCCCAAACTTTCAGACCCCCCTTCTTTGTCCCCCACAAATGGCATCAAGTCATCAGCAAAAGACTATAAAAAGGTTCCAGATTCCACCTTAATGGGTACCCTGTCTCTTGCAGGAAATGTCCCAAAATGTTAACTGAGGTTTTCTGTGGGTTGCCAGTGGTTTTTATTTTCTTCTTCACCCTCTTCTAGATTTTCTACAAATAGTGTTTTGTTTCCTTTATCAAAAAGTTTTTAAAGGAAACAGTCATTCTCTGCAGCAAATTCTAGGTATGTATCCCCTTTTATAGTCCTGGGTGAGTTAATTCAAGCATATAAGTAATTTTTTTTAAGACATATGATTTTTTTTTTTTTTTTTGCGGTACGCGGGCCTCTCACTGTTGTGGCCTCTCCCGTTGCGGAGCACAGGCTCCGGACGCGCAGGCCCAGCGGCCATGGCTCACGGACCCAGCCACTCCGCGGCATCTTGCTGGACCGGGGCACGAACCCGCGTCCCCCGCATCGGCAGGCAGACCCCCAACCACTGCGCCACCAGGGAAGCCCGACATATGAATTTAAAGTAAGTATAGGTGAGCATTTCTTTGATCTTGGGGTAAGGAAGATCTTTTTTAAAAACCTTCTTTTGTAATTATTAAAGACATAGATTATAAAAATGCATGTTCATGGTTTAAAAACTAATTGAGATTGAATAGAATATTCATATAAGGAAGAGGAAGTCTCTCATATTCCAACTCCCAGTCTTACTCCCCAGACATAACCCAAGTTGATTGGAATTCCTTTCAACTCACTTTTTTTTTCCTTTGATAATTATGTTTTATTCGGTGGACATTCTGAGGACTTCAAGCCCAGGAGACAGTCTCTCAGATAGCTCTAAGGGATAGCTCCCTCAAATTGCTTTTTAAATGCACACACACACAAACACACAGAGTATGTTTATGTTGACCTTTTATTAGACAATGAGATTATTCTATAATTACTGATCTGCTTCTTTCAGCACTTACTAATGTATCTTGGAGATCTTTCCAAAGCCCATGAATATCCATTATCCTACACGGTCTTCCATTGTATGGAAGCAATGTTTACGTGTTTTCCCATGACAAACAATGCTGCAGTGAACGTTGCATATGTGTCTTTGGCCACTCTTGTGTATTTCCATAAGGTAAATTCCTATAAATGGAATTGCTGCATTATAGAATATGCTTAATTTAAAAACTTTTATAGGTATTAGCAAATTGCGCTTCGTCAACAATGTATAAGTGAGACTATCTTCTACATCATTGAGTAGTATCAAATTTTTTTTTTTAATTTATTTTTGGCTGTGTTGGGTCTTCATTTCTGTGTGAGGGCTTTCTCTAATTGCAGAAAGCGGGGGCCACTCTTCATCGCGGTGCGCAGGCCTCTCACTATCACGGCCTCTCTTGTTGCAGAGCACAGGTTCCAGACGCGCAGCCTCAGTAGTTGTGGCTCACGGGCCTAGTTGCTCCGCAGCATGTGGGATCTTCCCAGACCAGGGCTCGAACCCATGTCCCCTGCATTGGCAGGCAGATTCTCAACCACTGCGCCACCAGGGAAGCCCAGTATCAAACTTTTTATTCTTAGCCAGTTTGGTAGGATTTAGTGATCATGTCTTGGAGTCTTGGAGCCCAGTGTAGGGACTTTGGCTTTTACTCAGAGTGAAATAGGGAGCAATTAGAGAGTGATAAGAATAAACCATAGAGGGCAAGTATGGAAGCAGACCAGTAAGAAAGCCTCTTGGGCAATTCCAGTGAGAGATGGGGGCCTGTTCCAGGGCAGAGGCACTATAAACAAGAAGATTTGCTAATGTAATTGATGTGGGGAAGAGAGGAGAGTCAAGGATAACTCCGACATACAGATGGCCAATAGGCACATGAAAAGATGCTCAACATCCCTAATTATTAGAGAAATGCAAAGCAAAACTACATTGAGGGGGGCTCCCCTGGTGGCGCGGTGGTTAAGAATCTGCCTGCCAATGCAGGGGACATGGGTTCGCGCCCTGGTCCGGGAAAATCCCACATGCTGCAGAACAATGAAGAGTAGCCCCCGGCTCACCGCAACTATAGAAAGCCTGCACGCAGCAATGAAGACACAAAGCAGCCAAAAATAAATGAATAAACAAATAAATAAATTTTTTTAATAAAGGATAACTCTAAGGTTTTTGGAGCAATTGGTAGGAAGAAGTTGCCATTAACTGATATGGAAAAGACTGTGGATAGAGCAGACTTGAGGGAGGGAAGCTCAGGAGTTAAGTACTGGATGTGTTAAGTTTGAGATGTCTGTTGGACAATATCCAATGGAAAATGTGGAGTAAGCAGTGGGTTATAGAAGTCTAGAGTTCAGAAGAGAAGCCCGGGCTGGAGATATAAATTGGTAAGTCATCAGCATATGGATGTTATTTAAAACCAGGGGACTGTATGAGATCACCAAGAGAGTAGAAGAGGAAAGGTCTGAGTCCTAAGCCCTGGGATACTCCATCTCTTTAGAGGTCAGAGGAAATGAAGCAGAAACAGCACAGAACATAGTGGGAAGGTACTTTGAAACTATGTAAATATTTCACTTTCATCAAACTTTCTATTTATGCATTTATTTATATCAGTATGGACTCACGGTGTCCTGTTTTATTCAATGGTTTATAATCCATTACTACCATTATTTACTTTGGTGCTCAAATTGTCCATGATTTGGCCAGTAGGATCCCTTTAAAACTGGCTTTTGTTTTGTTTTGTCTTTTGACAAATCTCCATCATTCTTTTTGAGTGCATACTTTCTGGTGTAACATGTTCAAGATTCATCTTCGCAAACCCAACCCTGAAATCAGCCATTTTTCCAAAGATCCCTGGTTTCTTTCAGTGGGGAACAATCTCTAGAAACCAAGATCTGGGGGCTGGGTGTGCTCATTATTATGGGGGAGTTGCTGTTCCCAGACTCTAAGAGAGGGTTTCTTAAAGATAGAAGTTAAAGCATTTTCTTATACTTATGGGGATGACAAAATAGAGAAAATTTGATGATGCAGGAGAGAAAAGAGGAAATTGTTGGGCTTCAGTGCACAAGTGTACTTAAGCAGCATCCACAGGTACAGGAAGGCAGGTAGGTGAGTGTATGTGGTGGTGTCTACTTATAGAAAATATTTATTTATTTATTATTTTTTCGCTGCGTTGGGTCTTCGTTGCTGCGTGCGGACTTTCTCTAGTTGTGGCGAGTGGGGGCTACTCTTTGTTGCGGTGTGCATGCTTCTCATTGCAGTGGTTTCCCTTGTTGCAGAGCACCAGCTCTAGGCGCGCAGGCTTCAGTAGTTGTGGCGCATGGGCTCAGTAGTTGCGGTGCACGGGCTTAGTTGCTCCATGGCAAGTGGGATCTTCCAGGACCAGAGCTCGAACCCATGTCCCCTGCATTGGCAGGTGGATTCTTAACCACTGCGCCACCGGGGAAGTCCCAGAAGAACTTTTCTGATTGCTTTTATTTTCTCAAGGAAATAATCACGGTCATTGGCCAAGAGGAAGGATGGGAGAAAGAGTTGTTGGAGGTTTGAGAAGAGAGGAGATAGAATGAGTAGTCATCTAGGAGCTCAAAAGTTAGTGAATAGGCTAGAGAATATAGTAGGATTTCCAGGCAGCGTGAAGGGTCCACTTTAGGTGATTAGGAATTAAAAGTGAGACTTACTGATATGAATGTGTTGGGGGGGGTTTCTCCTGCCATATTAGGTACCGAATAGGGAGCAAGTTGGATTAGCCAGGGCTGCCAATTTGCCAAATAAGTGCAACAAAGAGAGAGAGGCAAGCGCATCGAAGATACATGCATGGAAGCAATTCTATTAACTGGCTGTGGGCTTTACACTGGTTAAAGAGGGAAGAGAGAGCAATAAAGGAGAGAGGCATGAAGGGAGGTAGAATCAGTAGATTGAAGGTCCTGGTGGAATCAAAAGAGTTTTGGAGATAAAGTACTAGGGGGAATGAGTTGGAAAGACGTTGGGAAGAAAAGAGGTGATAGTCAGAGGATGGGATGCGTGAAACTGAGATTATGGGAGAATGGGAGATGTTATGGGTTGAATTGTGTCTCTCCCCTCCTTAAAAAATATTGAAGTCCTAAACCCCAGTACCTTGGGAAATGCCCTTACAGAAGTAATCAAGTTAAAATGAGGTCATCTGAGTGGGCCCTAATCCAAAATGACTGATGTCCTTATAAAAAAGGGGAAAATTGGACACAGGGAGAATGCCACGTGAACATGATGGCAGAGATCAGGGTGAGGCATCTGCAAGCCAAGGAATGCCAGCGATTGCCAGCAAACCACCAGAAGCTAGGGGAGAGGGCTGAGAGGAACAGATTCTTCTTCAACAGCCCTCAGAAGGAAGCAACCCTGCTAACTAACACCTTGATCAGACTTGTAGCCTCCAGAACTGTGAGCAAGTTAATTTCTGGTTTTTGAGCCACCCAATCTGTGACACTTTGTTACGGAAGCCCTGGGACACTAATACAGAAGGGTTGCAGTTGTGGGTAATGAGAAGGACCAGGGGATGACCATGGGAGTGAGTGGCTCAGATAGGGTAGAGGGCAAGGTCATTGGAAAAGAGGTCATGGAATGCAGAGGCCAAAGTACTGGGAGGATTACCTCTGTAGATATTGAGAGCTCTCAGAATTAGGACAGAATTAGCATCAGAGGGGGTGACAGTGAGGCAGGAGCCAAAACCTCAAGAAATAAGAGGAAGTAACCCAGAGATTGATAGACAAGTGGAAAAGAGGGGCATGATGGGTGGAATAGTCCATTGACATGAGATTCAAAGCTGAGGGACTTTAGGGAAGAAAAACGGTCTGAAAGCACTGAGGAGTACAGAGGGTGCCTACACACCCGCTGGCCTTATGGCACAGGGGCTGAGGGAGAGACAGCAGTGCCCACTTGAGAGGTCTGCAGGGAGGGCGTCCTCAGGGAAAGCCAGGAGGTCAAAGGGAACATTCGAAGAGGCTGTGTCCATGAGAAGTTTGCTGATGAAGAGCCATGAGCTTGAGAGGACCCAGTGGAAGGGTTTCGGGAGACGGGAACAGAGCAGGGAATGTGCAGGGCTGTGCGGATCAGAGTGTGGGAGACAAGGGGTCATCCCGCGTCAAGAGGATAGACTACAAAATATGGTGGCATGTTTATCAAGTTACCACAGAGGGACTCTTTTTTCACTGTAACCTTTTATACCTTTTGAATTTCATACCATGTGCCTGGGGAAAGTGGTGATGATGCGGAATGGTCACTGCAGACAGAGCAGAGGGACCAGGGTAAGGACAAGTCAAGGATTTTTCAAAGGAGGCTGGAGCCCAACGGAGGCTGAGAAGCAGAAATGTCCAGTGGCACAATCTGCAGGAAAGTGGGATTTCTGTGGTTCCTGTTTCTTCTCTTAGCAGGTGCAGAGGCCTGGTTCTAGGACTAGAAAAGGAAGATGGTGGGCTTAGTGCAAGGATGGGCTTTGTTGAGGTGGCTGGCGATGTCATCCACCATAGGCTCCAGCCTGAGCAATAATAATAACGTATAAGAGCAAACACACACACAGCATTTACAGTGTGCCAGGCACTGTTCTAAGTGCTCACACATATTAATTCAGTCCATCCTCACCACAACCTTTTTAGGTAGGTATTTATCCCTATTTTAATATGAGAGTGAGGCTCAGAGAGCTTACGTAAGCTGCCCAAGGTCAAAGCTTGTCTGTGGAAGACCTGTGATTCAAACCCAGGCAGTCCAGCTCCAGAGTCTGCATTAAACAAAGACAGAGGTTATGCCTGAGGGGCCTTGAAAGGAGCAGGATAAAGTGGAGGGGTTAAGGGGGCAGGACTGGAGTTTCAATGCACCCAGAATGCAAGGGAGAGAGCATGTGAGAGCTGGGACGTTGTGGGCTGTGGGCTGAGAGTGGAAGAGTAGACTTCGATACTCTGAGGCTAGCTGAAATGAGCCAGAAGTGAAAGCCCTGGGAGGCGTGAAGATCGAGGAACCGGGCAGTGGGTGGCGGAGGGCCACCCACAGGAGCACAGGAGTTGAACACGGGTCTCTGGTAAGCGCCGCGGATGATTCCTGCGGGAGGGTGAGTGGGCAGGGAAGAGTCCGAGCAGAGGGCAGCTGGGACCTAAGGTGGCAGAAGCCACCAGAAAATCGGGTTTCCGTCGTTAACTCGTAGGGTAGCTAACAGGGTAGCACTGGGGGCCTTCTCTAAGGCAGAAGCGATCCAAGGAGTTATTTAAAAGCCTCAAAGTCAAGTATGCCGCATATGTTCTTTGAGATTCTTCAACTTGAAAAGAAAAAAATCATTTCCTACGGAACAGTCGGAAAATACATGGCCACCAGGTGGCGCAATAGCGGCAGCGCCCACCTAAGAGGTTTGCAGGCCTGAAGTGCCACTCTGTGGCGAGAAGACGAGATGCAGGGTCCCCTCCCTTCACCCCTGGTGACCATCACACCGCATCCTGGCTACTGTCTCCCCACACCCAATACACGCGTTGCACAAAGTACAGAGAACATGAATATGTGGACTTGGACGGACATAAACTGTCCCTGTCAGAGTCTGTTTCACCTGGAACCTCCCTCGCCAGTCCAGCCCCAGCTGGACCTCAGGGTGGGCACTTTTCCCACAGCCAGTCCCAAGGCAGGCAGCGTTGGCAAGGGAGCAGAAGGAACTCTGGGCCTGGTTTGCCTCTGTCTTCCTGCCCCTTCTGAAGTCAGGACACTCTGCAGGGGCCCTTGCGCCCCACGCCGGGCCTCCCCTTTCATTCCTTCATCTCCTCATGCACCCACACTGTTGTTCACACAAGGAACATTCACTGGGCACCTAGTAGGTGTGAACACTGAGCTAACTAAACCAGGGACCCAGGGATAAATGTGGCATGTCCCAGCCCTTGGGACTCACAGTTCTAGTGGGTGATGCCAGTCACTGGGTGACGGATCGTAGGAGAGCGCAGGTAGTGCTCTGATGGAGGGTGCCCGGATGCTGTGGAGACCCCAGAAGGGGCTAAAGTCCAGTCTTGGGGGCTCAGAGAAGGCTTCCTAGATGAGGTGGTATCAAAACTAAGAACTGCAGGGTGGGTATGATGAGTCAGGCCAAGTGGGTGTGGGTGAGAGTTCTAGGCAGAAAAATAAAAATACCAAGGCCTAGCAGTGAGGGATCAAATGGAACATTCTAGCATAAATATGAGTGTATTATGGCTGGAGGACTAAAAGATAAGAGGACAGAGGTAAGCAGGAGACTTGAATGTATGATGGGAAGTTTGGACTTTATCCTGACAGCAAAAATGAGTCATTGAAAAGTTCAGTGCTCGCCATCAGAAAGATTCGTCTAGAAATAGTGTGCAGAGTGCACGGGAGAGACCCAAGGCTGGGTACTCGGAGGCCGGTGAGGAGGCTGGAGCAATATTCCAGGCCAGATTCAGTAGGGCCTGCACCTAGGCAGCAGGAGTTGAGTTTGAGGGTAGTGCACAGATTTAAAAGATTTCCATATGCTCCTTAAATGGTGAGGTTCCTGGAATTCCACTGGGCTCACTCCATCTTCATAAAATAATGCCTTTGAGATGTACCTGAGTTGTATGTATCTATAGCTTTTCCTTTTTATTGCAGAGTAGCATTCCATCGCTACTCTGCATGTATTTACATGCATGTATTAGTTAGTGTGTACATTCCCCTGTTGAAGGATGTTTGGATCGTTTCCAGTTTTTGGCTATTACAAATAAAGCTTCTCTGAACATTCTGTTCAGATTTTTGCGTGGATACAAATTTTTATTTCTCTAGGATAAATACCCAGTAGTGCAATCGCTACGTTGTGTGGTTAATACATGTTTAATTTTAGAAGAAACTGCCAGTTGTTTTCCAGAGGTTGTACCATTTTACCTCACCGCTTGGCAGTGTGAGGGATCCAGTGGCTCCACTTCTCATCAGTACTTGGTTTTATCACAATTAACAAAAAAAATTTTAGCCATCCTCATCAGTGTATAGTGGTATTTCGTGGTTGACTTCATTTGCATTTGCCTAACACCTAATGAGGTTTAAGAGCTTTTCATGTGCTTATTTGCTATTTGTGTATCTGTTTTGGTGAAGTGTCTGTTCAAGGAGCTGACTCGTTCGTATGGGTTTAAAATGTGCCGAGTCATCCACATGTCTATCCCTGACTTCTCCCCGAGCTTCAGATTTATATGCAAAGGCCTCCTGGCACCTTTGTGGAAATCCCTGATGGTGGCCTCCCCACCCCCAGTCCTGGGCTTCCCCAGTGGAAGAGCTAAGGCTTGGAGGATTTACTACGCGCCAAACACCGTACTAAGTGCTTTCTTTACATGTTTTAATTAACTTAATCCTCACAATCATCCTATGAGGTAAGTGTGTTTTTACCTCCATTTTACACATGGGAAAATGAGACACAGAAAGGCTGACTGAGTCTCCCAAGTTTGCAGAGCTGGCAAGTGGCTGGTAGGACCGTCCGGACACCTGAGAGTTACCCTAGATTCTTCTCTCTCTCCTCTCTGCATCTATTCATTCACTAAGGCCTGGACATTTCCCCTCCTGAATATTTTATTTCATTGTCTACCTTCCTATCCTTATAACAACTGTTCTATTTCACACCATCTTTTCTCTTGCCTGGACCATTGCTAAGTACCTTTTTTTAAAAAACTATTATAGAAAATTTCAACCGTACAAAAAGGTAGAGAGAATAATACAGCGAATATGTCCATTGCCCAGCTACGACTAATATAAACTCATGACCATTCACTTCACCTATACCCTCCACTCCCTGCTGCCACCTAACCTCATTATTTATTTATTTATGGCTGCGTTGGGTCTTCGTTGCTGTATGCAGGCTTTCTCTAGTTGCAGCGAGCAGGGGCTACTCTTTGTTGCGGTGCACGGGCTTCTCATTGCAGCGGCTTCTCTTTTTGCAGAGCCCAGGCTCTAGGTGCGCGGGCTTCAGCAGTTGCGGCACGAGGCCTCAGTAGTTGTGGTGCACGGGCTTAGCTGCTCCACGGCATGTGGGATCTTCCGGGACCAGGGCTCGAACCCGTGTCCCCTGCATTGGCAGGCGGATTCTTAACCACTGCGCCACCAGGGAAGTCCCTAACTGTATTATTTTGAAGCGAATCTCAGACAGCATATTAATACATCTATAGATATTTCAGTATGCACCTCTAAAAGATAACTTTTAAAGAACATCATCACAATTACATGATTAGCAGTATTTATATTAATTATATTATATACTTAGCATTAGCAATACTTTAAATCCTCAACTATCTAGTCTGTGTTGGTATTAGTTATCTATTGCTGTGTAACTTAGTGGTTTAAAATAACAATAAACATTTACTGTCACTCAGTTTCTGTGGGTCAGGAATTCAGGAGCAGCTTAGCTAGTTCCGGCTCAGTGTCTCCTGAGATTGCAGTCACTTGAAAGCTTGACAGTTCCTGGAGGATCCGCTTTCCAGGTGGCTCAATCACACTGGCTGGCAACTCAGTGCTGGCTGTGGCTTGGGTCCCCTCTGCAAGCACTCTCCACGGGGCAGCTTGAACGGCCCTGATCCCATGCCTGGTTTCCCTCCTTGGCACCAGAGAGCCAAGGAGGAAGCTGCAATGCCCTTCATGACCAAGCTGCGTAAATCACACAGTTCTGCAGTATTCGTCCCATTATAAGTACCAGCCTGCTTCCACGTAGAGGGTATGAATGCCAGGAGGCCAGGATTTTTGAGGGGTGGGTGGGCATCCTGGAGAATGGTTACCACAGGTTCAAGTTGCCCCAGTTCTCCCTCTCTCTCCCTCTCTCTCCTTTACAGTTGGTTTATTTGAATCAGGATCCAATTCAGGTCTACATCATTGCCATTTTCTTGATATGGCTCGTAAGTCTTAACCTCTAGGTTCCTTTCCCTCTATTGTTGTTGTTGTTTTTTAATTGCGTTCTTCCTTCTTCGCCTTTTCTTTTTCTTAAAAAAGAATCTAGGTTTGTCCTTACAGTTTTACTAGATTTTGTGGCTTGCATCCCCATTATGTCATTTAACATGGTCCTCTGACCCGTCTTCCCTGTAAACTGGTACTTGATCTAGAATGTAATATGCCTGAGATTCAACTTTTTGGACGTGTTGCTTACTTCCATCAGGAGGCATATGTCAGCTCGTCTCTTAATATGATGTTGTTGGCTATTGATCATCATCTCCTAGCTTCATTATTTCGTCAGTTAAAATAGTGATACTAATCCTATAATTCCTTCATGTAATAGCTGGAGTACTTCTATAGAGAGAAACATATTTTTTAAAGATGTTGGGGGTAAGAGTTTATTAATTGACTTATTTATTTTTGCTGTGTTGGGTCTTAGTTTCTGTGCGAGGGCTTTCTCTAGCTGTGGCAAGCGGGGCCACTCCTCATCGCGGTGCGCGGGCCTCTCACCGTCGCAGTCTCTCTTGTTGCGGAGCACAGGCTCCAGACACGCAGGCTCAGTAGTTGTGGCTCACGGGCCTAGTTGCTCCGCGGCATGTGGGATCCTCCCAGACCAGGGCTCGAACCCGTGTCCCCCGCATTAGCAGGCAGATTCTCAACCACTGCGCCACCAGGGAAGCCCCTATAGAGAGAAACTTTTACTGACTTTTTGATTACCCTGAAGTACAGTTTATACAGAAAAGAAAGGATAGATGCTGCTGTTTATTGACGAAGTGACTGGTTTCTAGCATCCACCAAAGCTGACCAATATTTTAAAAATATCATGAACTTTTGAGTTTACTGATGCTCAAATTATCCCATCTTTGGCCAGGAGGAGCCTCTTTAGATTAGCCCCCGAGTCCTTCTGAATGATACTACAGTAGTCACCTTTGACAGCTCCTTTGCTTTCTGGCAGAACATTATGTTCCAGGTTCATCTTGTACATTTCCTGGGCCATTTCTCCAAGGAGCTCTGCTTCCTTTTCGTGAGACAGGAGAGAGATCACATCTGGGCAGTAGTGTATAATTGCCTTTCAACTAGCCCCTTTCCCCCAGTCTACTCTCTAGTCACCTGAGATGTGAGGACATAAATCTGACCATTCCCTTGCTCAAGAAGCCCTTCAGTGCTCTCTGCTGCCGTCAGGACAAGGCCAGCTCCTTAGCACCAAACAGCAGGCCCTCAGTTATCGTTTACCCCCCCCTTCTCATTTCCTACTGGTCCGCTCCGTAAAATTTACAACCCAGCAATCGCACTCCCAGCACTCCCCATGCTGAATCACACTCCTGTGCCTTTTCTCATACTAATCCCTTGACCTGAAAACACCCACTCCTACCACTGCCTTTCTAACCTCATCCCTTGTCTCACTTGACTCAGTCTTCGAGATTTCACCTTAGTTCAGGTTATCATCTCCAACACACTTTTCCCTGAACCAGGAGCAGGGCTCTCTGTTATCCATGGCCGTGTTTACCTGTAAGAACTTAATGTCTGCATGTAGCTCTCCTGCACTGCTCCGCCATGATGACTGAAAAGCAGTAACTATATCCACCTCTAGCCCCAGCATGGAGCACATTACCTGACACCAAGT
Source organism: Aethalodelphis obliquidens (assembly GCF_003676395.1). Lineage (NCBI taxonomy): Eukaryota > Metazoa > Chordata > Mammalia > Artiodactyla > Delphinidae > Aethalodelphis > Aethalodelphis obliquidens. Next base: position 2,055,383 of record NW_020837952.1, on the reverse strand, counting down.
GGACGCCCCCATCTGATCCCCTGCTTCACAGAACAGACTGTCTATTCTCCCAGCACAGACATCCTTCCACTTCTGCTGCCCACCGATGCCTTCCCCGCTCTAGCTCAGCCTGCAGGTCTGCTAGGCGTGGAACAGCGGTGTGTTAACCTCTTCTGTTTAACTTGTGACTGATGGGCTAGCTGGGAGACTAAAAGGGAGCTCACTGCCCTGCTCTGGTTACAAAGATTGAGGGTGCGAAGATAGTACCTGAAACACCTCACATTTCCTGCTCCACCTCAGCTGGGGCCTCAGCCAGGAGTCAGAGTAACAGGAAGCTGTTTACAATGAGGGTGACAACCAGAGGGCAAGTGTGACAAAATGGAGTAACCTGACTGTAATGCAAATTTTGGTTTATAATCACATACATGAACTCTATGAGGACAAGGATTTTTGTATTTTCACTGATGATTTCTACCGTCGGGAATAGAGCCAGGCCCAGTGGGTGACCACAGATATTGCAGACCACGGTACTTGCAAAATGAGTGAATTGTCATGCTTTTTCCATTATGCATCCCCAAATGGCAAAGCTTGGCTGTATACTGGAACCAACTACACGTGCTGCTACCATGAACCCCCTATGATAAAGGCTGGGTAGGAGGAGGACCAGAAAAAGGCCTGGTCTGTGTATGGAACAGAGAATATCCCCAACATCTGTGGCAAGCTGGGGCTACAGACTGAGAGGCCCAAGTGGGGGTCTCTTTATTTCTATTCATACCTAGAGCAAACTTAATCCTGTCCTACTCCCAGCCCCAAGAACAAGAAGTCAGACAGCACCCCAAACCTCCCGTTCAGCTGTGGCCTTGGATTTCACACACACTTACACAAGGAAAGGTTAAGGAATTTTCTTTATTTTTTACAAATTAAGACTATGTAGATTCCATATATTTCTGAATCAAAAACACCTTTGTCTTCACAGTATGAGTTAGAGAATGCAGCCTGAGCTGGAAACCAAAGAACTTGAAAAGAAAGTGATAATTACAGTGATTACTGTATTAAAAACCTGTTAGGCATTTTCTTTAAAAGTAGTTTTTTATATCTTGTCATTCTTGGCACTGTTTCTAAAGAAAAACTCATCATCCCAAGCAAAAAAAGCACAAGAGGTGGAGTTTGGCTTCAGGAGATGTAACTCAGATTCTCAGGCCTAGCAGAGAATCAACAAATGTAGGGAGAGTTGCTATTGGGGGCTGAATGGGAAGGAAATCCCTTTTAGTAAAGTCTCAAGCCACAGGCTGGAGACAGCAGTTTAATCAGAGGGCAGCATCCTCTGCAGCAGCGAGCCATTCCGAGTGGCATGCCACTCCAGGAATCACACAGCCTGGGAACAAAACTGTTTCATGGGATGGCACAGTGACGTGGTGCGCTGTGAACCAGTAGCCACTGGGTCAAACTGTACTGGCTGTGAACAGGGAAAGCCAAAAATGGTGTCCTACTAGCAATGAGTTTTCGATGGCTCAGTTCCCCTTACGTTGAAGCCCTGTGAGTAGCCAGAGCTGCAAATGCTCCCAAGGCTGCCTGACCTTCTGTGCCAGCTGTGGCTGTGGCAGCTCACAGGGAAGGAGCTGGTGACCCCGTTAGTACTGCCCCACACACACACTTGCAAACACAGAGCTGTAGGAAAGCAGAAGTCTTGCAGGTTTGGTCGCCCAGCCCCTGCCTAAAGAACGCTGCAGATTTCCAGAAACAGGTGAACAGACCAAAACCTGAAGTGCATCTGTAAAATGGACACGTATCTACTGCCCCAAATCTCTGGCCTGACACTACCTATTAGTGCCCAAGATAAGACAAAAACGCACCTAAGGACTGTTATGAACGCTGCCTCCCAAGCCATCACGGCCCGTGCCACTGGTATGAACAAAGACCCACTCAGTTAATGGGGGAGATACTACTCTCCCCTGCCCCAAACAGGCCCTCATCTGGGTCTGGCAGGATTAGTCACAATTACCTCAGAGGCTCAGCCATGCCCCTTCTCTATCCTTCCTCTCCCGGGACCTTTAATCACAGCCACCTGGTAGAGGCCACTCAGTAACCAAGGTAGTGATCAATTTAACAAAAAAAAAGGGCAAGTCTGGGAACTCTACATTATATCTTGCCATACATAATCAGCCACTTCATAGATGCCTGACAAGAATTTCCCTTTGTGCTGAAACCCTCCCACCCCACGGATGGAAGGCAGGCAGATTCCAAGGGCCGGACAAGGGAATGGAAAGGGAACCCACACAAATCCACACTCCTTCTGTGATGGCAAGGCAGGAAGGCACGTCTGCCGGAGCAGCAGTGACTCCGGCAGCTCAGGGGAAGCGAAGCACCCACCAGAAGAGGCTTTTCATGTTCTCTGCAGGGGTCGGCGGCTCAGACATAATAAGCCTGAGTAGCAATGGGACCAGCAAACGTCTTTCCAATGGAAAACACACTGCCTAGTCCCATAGGAAACGCACATAAAGCAAACAACGCTGCGGGAAGAAGGGCCGAGCAAGGCGTCTCTACCGAACAGTTCAGGTCCACTGGGTGAAGCGCAGTCGCGAGGCGGACTCTGCAGATCCCGCTCATCACGGCGGACTGGCTGCCTGAGCAGAGGAAGAGGCTAGGGGTGGGGGATGACAGAAAAGGGAGCAGGGAAGAACCCCAAAAATATGAAGCCAAACTCCAAACTATAATTTGCTAATCAGTTTTTTGATCAAAAAATTCAAAACAGAGAAAACCACAAAGTACAAAAGCTTTTCTGATGCTTTTCATTATCACAGAACACGCCACCTGTAATGTGTGCAAAGAGGAAATGAGGGGCGAAGGGAGAGGAAGTCAAACTGGGGAAGGCTGGATGGTCATTTCACTTCTTCTCCTTCTTCTTATCCTAGAAATGGAGGGAAATTACCCAGTTAACTTCTGGCATTGACATTTAAGCTAAAACTCTTGAGTCAGCCGATACCTCACTGCCTTTGGTTAGTGATTGGAAGGGATCCGGACAGTAAAAACGGAGGAGAGATGCTCCTTCAGTATAGGAGGAACTAAATCTTAACCATCTTCTGCTGGTGGTCTCCCAAGTTGCTACAGACTTGACAAGAATAAAGGTTAAGCAGCTGTTCCCGTTGCTACCCCATGAGTAGCCAGGTGGGCTGCCTACCCACTCCTGGCTACTCACAACCACGACAGCTCAGATCCCAACCACTGAAGGCTGCAGACCAGTGGTGTACCCTAAAATAACTAAACGAGAGGCCAAGACCAAGCCAAGATCAACTTTCCATTAGGCCTGAGAAGAAAGCATAAATCCTCAGCATAAATCAGCATTCGAAATAATACAGTCCAGTTGAACTCTTCATTGCACTGGGGGAAGCCCAGGGTATCACTACATGGATGAAAAGGATGTTGTTTTGACTGAAACTGGAGGACCTGCTTGGTCCTCAGTCCAATCGCGGTACAGACCAGACAGAGGACCACCAATCCCATCTGGTCAACTGCTTCCATCACCACTGCACCGACTCACATTCCACCTTAAGTTCTGTAAAGAAAGGCCTGTGCTTTCATTTGTTCCCCTACTACTGGAATGGATGATGTCTGCCACTCACTAACCCTATATAGAATGCCTCTCTTGAAAAAAATTAAGACTAACAAATGGGTAAAACTGGCCTATTTCTAAAATATATATACAAAAGCTGGTGGTATTCTATAAATCCTCTAGGATATCTTTTTGAGTCACAACTATCTTTACAGCCTTTAAATTCCTCATATAGTAGATTGTTTCTTGTTGCCACTAAAACTCTTTTCCTTTTGATACTAATCTCAGGGATTCATTTAAAAAAGAAAAAAAAAAAAAAAAAAGGATGATTTTTACTTGTTCCTTTTTCTCCAACAGCTAAAGACTTCTAGTTGAACTCTTACTCAGCGGCCTGCCTTACAGTTACCCTGGACCCACACAGTGTGAGCAAGTTCTCAAGCTTTAAGTTCACATAGATGCTGAGCTCAGGAGCCAGTCTTTCATCTTTAGGTGGTGCTAACCTTCTCATTCATAGCCAGGATCATCATGAGTTTTCTGAAGAGAGTAACGAAATCTAAGAAGAGGTCAACGCAGTGCCTGAAAGAGAAGAACCAGGTCACAAACTGCACTTCCCACTTTCCTTTATCCACAAGCCCACAAAGGTGCAGAACACAGAAACCCTGCCCCAACCCCAAGAGTCAACTTCACCAACACTCCACCACCAACTAAGTAAAACTCTAGTGTCTGAGATCCTCTTCAACTCAGCGAAGCCATGGAGCACAGAGAAAAGAAAATTTAGACTCTGCAGAGGCCTAAGTCTGAACCCTGGAACTACCATTAACTAGTTGAGATTCTGAGAGGATTACTACATTAAAAAAATTATATGCATATCTTCTTCTCATTGTTAAAGGTTTAAAGAATACAACAGTATTAAGAGTAAAAGGTGAAAGATTCCTTTCCCTCTCCTCTGCCTAGAGGTAACCACTATTCAAAGTATGGATAATTAAATACATATTATTAGTCCAACTTTTAAAAATCTGATGTCTTTCAGGAATTGAGGGAAACGATGCTTTTTAGTGCACAGTTCCAAAACCATGGCTATCCGATCATGTATGCCCCTGTGGCCACAGAGGTCAGCCAGTGCCATCTGGGCCACTCTTATTCCTACCGACGTGGAAAGAAAGGGGAGTCAAGCAAAAGATCATCCCAGAGAATGAGAGAAGAGTCGTCGAATGGAAGAGTATGCCTCTCCGCTTCATACTCATTAAAGACCAGGCTTCACACTCACCAGATATAATCTTTATCTCCATTTTCAGCCTTTTCAATAATGAGCTGAGTATCAAAAAGGACAAAGCCACACATGACCACCAGTCCCACATACAGGTTTGCCTAACAAAAGAAGAATGAGATGAGGTTACCATGTGGTAGACATTGTAGAGAAAAAACAGCCATACCTCTTTCTGGCCCTTGGCCACTTGAAAGTACATCTAATGCTAACCCTACTGACATTAACATTCGTGGGAACTGAAGCCCACAGTGAAGACCATATTACTTCCCTACGTACAATTCTGCACTTATTTTTTCAGGTCACTGGAAGAGCTTCCATCATTTTAACAAGGAGCCACTGCTGGACTGGCTTTAGAAAAATGATCTCTGAGCAAACCATCTCCACTGCAATGTCCAACCCCTGTTCAGTTTGTATTTCCACCTGTAGCAGAAGGCTCCGTCCTGGGAGGGTGAGTGGCGAGGCTTCAGGAGCACTGCCCCACAAAGATGAGAATTCTTAGTCTATCTTGGCTATAGGGGGTTAAGCAAGAAAAAGAAATGCAAGGTAAATGGCTGCTGCAAAGGTATATGCAAATCTCACCTGGAAAAGCCAAAAGGATCCGAAGAAAAGATTCCCCAGGGAAGACAAGAGCATCAGGCTCATGGCCGACATCAAGACACCTGTAAGAGAAGACGAAAAGCCATCTTGAGAAAAGCCAAAGCGAAGCAAAGCAATCCCATTAAGGCCATTCTTTACTTGCCCCCCAAAATGAAGGCTTTCAATTTCAACCCAACAGTCACAAGTTGGAGGTGAGGGGAAAGGTCCTAGTGAGAATTCTGGCTAAAGTGGAGACTCTCTCCCTATTTTCCAGTCCACACATACCTCCCAGAAAGAGGTAGCTACGGCGCCTGGCATAGAGTGCACTCAGGGTGAAGCAGGTGAAGATCATTGCTGTGCCCAGGAAGGCGGTGGGAAGGATGCTGTTAAGGGAAAAGACCATTATATCAAGGGCTACAGGTATATAACCTATACTTAGAAGGTATATTTAGAAGGTATATTCATAAGACACTAGTAATAGTTACCTGGGGTTGATGGCAATGCACAAGTCCAGAGCAGGGCCCAGGCCAACTCCTAGAAAACAAAAAGCCGCAGAACACAGCATTAACACCAATTTCTGAAGAGGATTCTCATCCCAAAGCTGATCATCAATAGCATGGGCATGCCTACAGTCCTAGAAAACAACAAAACAAGTGGACTAACGTAATTAAATCTTTCTCTCTTCCATCCTTAACTGTTTTCCAGAGAACAAATACTCGACTGAGTTATTTATGGACAGACCTGCACAACTGTCCCCTTGGCTGAAAATCATAGATGACCCAGTAGGAATAGACATTAGGAAAAATGAAGCAGGCATGTCAAACATTTTCCAGCTAAATTATAAGGCTGCAAAACTCTGAAGAGCAGTGATGTGAGACTGTAATGTAGGCCAGATCAGGAATTAGATGAAAAGGATAAAGAGCAAAGCAGTGCCTTGTGGCCAACAACCTGTAGTCATGAAGGCTGACTCCCTCTGTAGAAGAAAAGGCCAGACCGGTTCTGCAGGTGGACACCTGCCAACAGAAGGGTGCAGCGGCAACCTGTTCCAGCTCCAACATCTCCTCTACTCTGGCTTTTCTCTCCTTCTGATAATCCCACCCCTTTAATACCTTCAAAAACTAGCTTTCCCTGATTTAAAAATCTTAATCTCTAAATCCCTTCCTTTCTACAATTTCTTCAACACTGTATAGATTAGACGCACTCAGAACGAGTTGTACTAACTCAAATGTTGCTTTGCAAATATTTTTACTATGTACTTTGAGACCTGTTTTCCTTAATGACAATTCTAGAAGATCTGCACTTTTAATTCTTTTCTTGAGAATCAGCAAAGTGCCCTGTAGGATGGATCTCAATGTATGACTTTAATTAACTGTCCACAAGATTCAGAACAGATGCTCCTATGATAGTTGCCAGTGTGAGTTCAACTAAGTCAGATCCTTGGCCTAGTTTAGTCCCATGTCCACCATTAACAAGCTATGCTACCTAAGCTCTTAAACCTCATTCATTCAAGCACAGAAATGCTTATTTTTGGATACAAAAGTAGAAGTCACAGACACTAGTCACAAAGAGCCCTCTAGATGGGGAAGCAAGATGCACCTATACGAAATAAGAAAGCAATACAAGGCACACTCAAATACAAGACAGGATGGTACAGTGTGCCAGCTGGGGTGCATCTGAATAAATATATATCTTGGGCCTTAATCTAAAGAGATACTAAAAATACAGTGTCCCTCCCTCAAAATTCAACCAATCCCTTAACGTACCTGTAAGGAAAGCAAATCCAGCAAGAAGTCCCAGTCTTTTTTGCTCAGTTTCATGGCTATGAGGTGTTGCCATCAGCCAAATCATCAACCCCAGGGAGCCCAAGGCAGAGAGCAGGCCAGCCTGTCAGATCCAGTCAATAATTAAACACTTGAAAGTATCAAATTTATTTTGCAAGAGACCTTATTGGGTTCAAATATTCACCTGGACTTCCTAATATTTGCTTCTAACCTGGAGGCAGCAGAAAAGGCAGTGAGGGCTGAGGAGAAAAACCAGAAGCTTGAAGGACAAGGTCAGGACCATGGTGGATGCTGGAGGCAGTCCATCAACTGTAACTGCCCAAGTCAAATTATGAGTCTGACCCAAGAAACAGAAAAGATGAATCAAAGTGACAAGTGCTTGAAGCATATTCCAATCTGCAGAACAAGTAGGAATGACCTCTCTTTGATCACTTTAAAACACACACACACACACAAATGTATATACACACACACAGAAAAAACTGAATCATTGTGCTCCCCCCTCAAATTCATGTTTAAATCCTAACCCTCAATTTAATGGTATTTGGAGGTGGGGTCTTTGGAAGGTGATTAGATCATAAGGGTGGAGCCTTCACAAAGGGAGATTAGTGACCTTATAAAAGAGATCCCAGAGAGCTCCCCTGCCCCTTCTACCACGTGATGACACGGGAGAAGCTGGCCCTCACCACAGAACAAATCTGCCAGCACCTATCATGATCTTGGACTTCCCAGCCTCCCAAACTCTGAGAAACGTTTGTTGTTTAAGCCACCCAGTTTATGGTATTCTGTTATAGCAGCCAGAATGAACTAAGACAGAGAGTAAGAACCAAAATGTTAAGTTAATTTAGGATGATGGGATTATGGAGTTTTATATTTCCTTCTTATCACTAGTCTGTTTTCTAAATTCTCTACAATGAACATGCATTAGTTTTATAAGAAAAAAAATTTTGTTTTAAAGCAAGTGGGAAAAGTTACAAGCATTAGAAAGAGAGGAAAATCATCAAGGATGTATGTAGACACCAAAGTTTCTTCCTTCTTTTAAAGGTAGAATCAATCCTCAGTTTTCACAGTAGTTCTGCTCTATACGGCCACTGTAAGCAATGAATCAGTGATACTGAACAAATGCTCCTGGAGGAAGTAAAGGTTTAAGCTCTTTCGAGCCTCCTGTCACATTTTTATCAACTGGTCAATACAAAACCTTGTCGTATATGTCTTTTCTGTTTAAAGACACTTGGATATATACTGTCGACTCATCAACATAGAACTCGTGCCCAGCCGCACTGTAATTCATGCCTGAACAAAGCTTATCTAACACACGTATTTTCTCTACAAGGCACATCACAGTCTTGCACTTAGTAATACCACTCAGCACTTTTTAGCACTATGCCTGAGGCCATTTTAAACATCAAAATCACCAAGAAAAATTATAAAAATGCCGAAAATGTGGCACTAAATAGACTATGAAAAAGACACTTGTTTACAGTATGAGAGCTTGAAAGAAGGCAGTGTTGCCACATTCAACCTCAGCTAGAACATGGTGCAATGGACAGCTCGAATTTTTTGCCAATCTGTGTATGGCTGCAAAGGTCCACAAAAACACCATTAGAACTGATTTTAGGGTTACAAATGAATTTTGCTGAGTAGGTAAATCACAAATACGGAATCCATGAATAATGAGGATGACTATATTTCACTATATTACTTTAAAAAACAAACAAAACACAACCAGAAACCAAAAGGGCCACTTTTGCCTCAAAGGTAGAATATGTTTTAGTCTGAACTCGAGGGATCAAAGCCCTATCTCTGAGTGTCTAGAGCAATTTTTCACACAGCCTGTGCCAGGAGGTGCCTGAGCGTGGGGATGCCTGATCACGCCACTCCTCAGCAGTGCCAAATGCCAACTAAGCTGCATCCCTGTACTTACACTAAAAAGGCCACTCCAAAAGGGACAGGTCTTGGTTAGTGAGCTTCAAACTTTCGAGTATTCCTCAACCATCCCTTTTATTGCTTCTAGCCAAACTCAAACTCTCACTCAACAAAGGAAAATGAGTTTCTCAAAGAATAAAATGGGCCAAATCCTTAAAGGTCTCAACCCTGTCTCTCCTGATAATCATACAATCAGTGTTTTGTACCCCAGTACTACACAGTCATTCAGGCAAAAAAAGAGGAAGAAAAGATAAAAAGGTTACTGTGCAAAACCACCCCAGCACGCAGACCTCTCCCCAGTGGGTGGGGGTCTTGTGTGTCAGCAGCACACCGTTCAGTGTCAGGGTCAAAACATCCTGTTTTCAGCATCTAGAGAAGGCAGAGTTGGCAGAAAAATTAAATGGTTCTGCATGTCCTGATTTACAACTGGCTCTGGCTGGGTTCAGATCCCAAACTACTGAGAAGTATTAAGGAAGGACATAGGCTTGTACTACCCTGCTGAGCTAGTGTCTTCCTAATGCGATTTGGGCCACAGCAACTAGAGGAGAAAACTGCTCTTACCTGAATGAAATGGGTGACCACATGGACATAGGCCCCGGCAGCCGCCACAAACATACAGAGGGCAAAACTGGCATAGACCTTCTTCAGGTGCTGCTGCGTCGAGGGGGTTCTAGGAAACAATGTTAATAATGGCCATTACTCCAGGACCAATCTCATCTCTAAGCTAAGAATAATTTTCCTTCTTCTTCCCAGGGAATATGTGAAAGTTTTGGTACAATAAAAAAAGAATGCTTTGGGGGCTTCCCTGGTGGCGCAGTGGTTGAGAGTCCACCTGCCGATGCAGAGGACACGGGTTCATGCCCCGGTCCGGGAAGATCCCACGTGCCGCAGAGGGGCTGGGCCCGTGGGCCATGGCCGCTGAGCCTGCGCTCCGCAACGGGAGAGGCCACAACAGTGAGAGGCCCACGTACCACAAAACAAAACAAAACAAAACAAAAAAAAGAATGCTTTGAAAACTAGGTTAACAAACAGAAAATCTTAAATGCTGAGGAAAGCCCCAATGCCCAAACTATGAACAATCATTACCCAAACTAAAATAACTAAATGGCTTTCCAGCGACCACACCGCAGCCCTTAGACTTTGGGTGCTTTTATCAGATCCTCTGGATTCTAGCAAAGTTAGTATGTTAGTTTACACGTACAAAAGTTAATACACCAGGAAAAGGAAAAGAAACAAGATATAAAGGGAAATGTAATAAGAAAGTACAGTTAAGGTCAAAGCACTTACATGTGGGAAAATTTAAGGAGTGCATCAAAGTTGATCTTCCGATCAAATATGTTCATGATGCTAGATTCTGTGGGACACAGCCTCCACTCTGTGGAATCAAGGAAATAAGAAAAGTAATTTTAAAGATACAAGGACACACAAAATAACAAACAACTTTCTTATGAAAAACAGCAACATACAAGTTTGGAAAAATGAAAGTTATATCTAAAATCCCACTGCCCTAACACCACCATTTGCATTTTTATATATTTCCTTCTAGAATACATTTGCAATCATACGCAACCATTTTAAAGGGGACAGAGGAACCCATCTTCTTCTCCCCAAACTGTTTCATTACTAGCATTTGATTTCTATTCTTTCAGAAGATAACCTGCCCCTTTAACATCTTTTTTTTTTTTTTCCTTCGGTACGCGGGCCTCTCACTGTTGTGGCCTCTCCCGTTGTGGAGCCCAGGCTCTGGACACACAGGCTCAGAGGTCATGGCTCACGGGCCCAGCCGCTCCGTGGCATGTGGGATCTTCCCAGACCGGGGCACGAACCCATGTCCCCTGCATCGGCAGGCAGACGCTCAACCGCTGCACCACCAGGGAAGCCCCATCCTGCCCCTTTAAAAGACAGTTTGTTTCTTTGAGAAATTCTCTATTAGCAAGCTAGTTAAAGGGACCCAGTCTTACTGGAACATAAGGCAACTTGTCATTTTTTCAAGATGCCAGAGAATTCCCTCAGCAAAGGCACAGAAGTTTAAAGATAAAGAAGAAAAATTATAAAGCTGGATCTGACACTAGGGCTTGCATTTTTTAAATATACATTTAGAAACTTTCCACCCAATGCAATTTAGAACTGAACTGTAAGGGAGCCACAGTTTTAAAAAGAGGAAAGTTCCTCCATGAAAAAGAAATTTGTGCAGAGAGAATTTTTTAAAACACAATCTCAGAACCTTTCTTACAGAAGAGTGGGAATAGTACAAGGAATTTCTGCACACTTCACCCAGATTTCCTAAATGTTAGTGTGTCACCATATCTGCTTTATCCCCCCCCTCTATATAGCAATATATGGAGACCTTTTCCTAACTATGCAAGACACAATGCCTCTTTACATCTAAACACTTCAGTATGTATATCCTGAAAACAATGATCAAAATCAGTAAATTAACAATACAATACCATTACCTAATCTACAGACCTTATTCAGATCTTGTCAACTGTCCCAAGTGTCAGAAAGGGCATTTTAAAACTGAACTACAACCAGGTTACCATAAAGTCAGGATCTTAAGTTTTGCTCTCTCCCCTATCTCACATGCAATCCTAAATAAACACATTTAACCTACAGAACTAAAAATCTAATCAAGAGCTTTCATCCTTCCTAAATATCAATCCTCCAGATTCTTATTAGACCCATAATACCCATTCATTTCAAATCAGCCAAAAACAGTGGAGAGGAGGGGATTAAAGCTAAGTTGTTTCAAAGACAGGCCTACTACTCACACCCATTCTATCGGCACCTAGCCCAAAACTCAGCAAAATTAATCCAGGCAATAAAAGTAACAATCCCCAAAATGACTTCCCGAGGAATTCTGGGCCAGTGGAAAGATGCCATCCTTAGAGTTCACAAGCATCACTACCGCGTGTTTCCTGAGGCTCTCTCTCATATATGGAACAATTACAATGGCTGGCTTGCTTTCTCTGATTTCCTCTTTCCTTTCTCACCAACATCCCTACTCACCTCAATTGTATTGTTAGTTTTGTTCTTAAGGATAGATACAGTGAGAAGCTGCAGAACCTACTAAAGCTGTTCCTCTCACCTCTAAGTCACGGGGTTCTGGGCCCTCTTGATCTAGATGGTGCGATGGTTGCAGGCTTTTGCACGGCCAACCAAAGCCTTCCATAACCATGATGAATCCGTCCTCTAGAGAACACACTTACAGGATGGCAGAATCCAGCACCTGGAAATTGTCTTTGTTTAAAGCTTCCATTAACTGCCTTAATGACATCCCTAGACAGAACTTGCAACAGCACTGAAGCAACCTTCAGAGCCAAGTTTCTCAGTATTCACAACAAAGCTAGAGTGCCTCTTGCTTCCAATTTCAAGAGTTGAAGTGTGTGGGGGGGGGGGGTGTGTGTTAAATCTGCAAATACCCTGGGGATTATTAGTCAGAAAGGGGCAACACTCTGTAACCAGACCCCAATGAATGGAAACTGTGCGAGGGGAGAATGTCAGTTTGCTCTCTGGCATTTCCCAGGGGGTACTGACTGTCTCTCTTACAACTGCTGATGGAAAAACCAAAACCATCAAAGGTTGTGAGGGTAGGGATAGAGGTATCAAATATGAATTTCTCCATGATTTAGTGCCTTGCAATTTAAAATCATTAAAAAATTAATTAAAACCAGTTTTCCAACATTACTACCAACTCTAAAATTTAAGTGAAATATGTAATCACCAAATTTTCTAGATGCAAAGGTACACAGCAATTTTAGTAGCGGCAGCTTCATGGGGAAAAATGCAATAAAATATACATTTAATAAATATGATATGATGTATATGTGACATAATTTCAGAACTGTTAAAATTAGAGGAGAAAAAAGTTAGGTCTTAGAATCAAGGAAACATATGACAGTTTGCTCTCGGTCTGTTCTAGACAGACAAGAACTAACATACAGGTAAGTAATGAGTTAAAACTGTTCTTAGGGCTTCCCTGGTGGCTCAGTGGTTGAGAGTCCGCCTACCGATGCAGGGGACACAGGTTCGTGCCCTGGTCCGGGAAGATCCCACATGCCGCGCAGCAGCTGGGCCCGTGAGCCATGGCCGCTGAGCCTGCGCGTCCGGAGCCTGTGCTCCGCAACGGGAGAGGCCACAACAGTGAGAGGCCCGCGTAACGCAAAAAAACCAAAACAAAACAAAAAAAACTGTTCTTATAACTTTTGCCAGATAGACTAAACTTACCAGTTTTCTATCTTAGCCTCAACTACTTGTGCTCAGAAGCTGTAGAGAAAAGGTATCTACGTTTCAATGGTTCATATGCAAACTCAGCTGAACAAGATTAAATTGCATTCATAACTCAAAAATAGCAGCTCCCATACCAAAAGTATTTTCAGTCCCAGGGACAGACAGCTCTCAACAGGGCTTGAAGTATTCAAAACCATTAACCAAGTAACTCGGCTAACATTCCAGAGGGGCCCCCCTAGTTAAGCGAAAATCTCGGTTTTAAAAAAAAAGTACAGGGAATTCCCTGGCAGTCCAGTGGTTGGGACTCCGCATTTTCACTGCCAAGTGCCCAGGTTCAGTCCCTGGTCAAGGAACTAAGATCCTGCAAGCCGTGCAGCTCGGCCAAAAAAATAAACAAAATAAAAAATAAAAATAAATGTAAAAGTACATTAAAATGATAAATTTTATGTTATATATATTTTACCAAAATAAAGGGAAAACGTATACTACAAGTTACTCAAAAATTATTCATTATAGGACTCCCCCTAACATACACTGAAGCCCATTACGGAACGGATACCAGCAATAGTCTGTCTCACCCTGGACCCCAACTCATACAGAGTTCTATACTCAAATCTAAAACAGGGAGGTGGACAGTGCCTCAGAGACCCATGGGAAATTTGCCTGCACTGCATTTGTAAATGAGAAGTAAATGTTCAGGTGTTACATAACCAAATTCCTTTAATTTAGTTTAGAGACTCATTTTATGCCTTCATCCTTTGAAAGGCAGGATACCAAAACTTGTCAAACTTTGTCATGCATATATTGCTCAAGCTTTGTTGGAAGTGTCACCATCCGTGGTTCCCCAGGCCAGCCTCTCTGCCAGAGCCACCCGAAAACAAAACAAAAAACTTATTGCACAATAGGACTTCCCTGGTGGCGAAGTGGATAAGAATCCCCCTGTCAATGCAGGGGCCACGGGTTCGAGCACTGGTCTGGGAAGATCCCACATGCCATGGAGCAACTAAGCCCATGCGCCACAGCCACTGAGCCTGTGCTCTAGAACCCGCGCGCCACAACTACTGGAGCCCATGCACCTAGCGCCCGTGCTCCACAACAAGAGAAGCCACCACAAGAAGCGCACACACCGCAACAAGGAGTAGCCCCAGCTAGCCACAACTAGAGAAAGCCCGCGTGAAGCAACGAAGATCCAATGCTGCCAAAAAAACAAAAACAAAAAAACCCTTACTGCATAGGTTTATCAAGATAGAAAAACTCAAGTAAACACACTGTCCTGAGTTAGGTATTCCTGGAGTCTGCTTTTGTTTGAGGAGGGAAGGGCAGCAGGGGCAGGTAGGAGGAGACAGATATTCTTATCAATTAACATCTTTGTCTTCTTACATATTGTTAAATCTCTTGTTGTTTTCTAAGAATCTTCCTTACCCATGTCCTAAAACAAAATATTATCAACAGCCAAGCCTTAAATTAAAAAAAAAAATTCTCCTCAATCTTATTCCAACAACTACTAAGTACAATGCATATGAAACATGGCCAAGTGGCCAAAAGCTATGCAAAACAATCATGCATTTAGTATTCATTTTTAAAAAATCCTTGCCTTTAACAAAGAAAAGCTTGCTGACTCCTGGATCCAGCCGAGAAGCTACCTCAGTGTATACAATTTACCAACATTAAACCAACCAAAGAAACATTGTTCACACATTTAATTAAACATTCAGTGCACGAATTATATGATTCTTCATTCCTGTTGTAGTAATTCAACCATCTTGAATCCTGTTCCCACACCCCCAAAAGGGACCAAATTGATACTTGAGAGAAGAAAAATCTCCTGTGGTTAAACAAAAAAAGGTGGTGGTGGTGGGGGGGGAATTGTAATTTTTTTTAGTAGTTCTTTCTACTGAATAGTTTGTAGACTCTACAACCATGTCCCTAGCATAGTGGTTAAGAGCACAGCCTGCTGCGTTTGAATCTTGGCTACTTCCTTAGCTGTGTGATGGAGCAAGTTTCTGGCACTTAACCTCACTGTGCTTCAGTTTCCTCATTTGTAAAATAGTAACACTTAATATTCCCTACTTCATACGGATGAGGACTAAGTGAGATAATACAACGTGCTAAGACTAGTGCTTCGTGCTAAGAATAGTGCTTTATGCTAAGAACAGTGCTTCGTACATAAGACCAGCTCAATATATTAACCATTGTTTTTACTAGTGTAATTCATTACTCTCATGTCCTCAGTGCACGATTTTCCCCCTTTTCTTAAATTTTTGTTGTTGTCTATAATCATTTAATGAATGTTCCAAACACACCCTTCACAGGCTACAGGTGATGATTTTCCCTTTTAGAAGTCTAGTTTTAGGGACTTCCCTGGCAGTCCAGTGGTTAAGACTTCACCTTCCACTTCCAATGGAGGGGGTAAGGGTTCAATCCCTAGTCTGGGAGCTAAGATCCCACATGCCTAGTGGCCAAAAAACCAAAACATAAAACAGAAGCAATATTGTAACAAATTCAATAAAGACTTTAAAAATGGTCCACATTTAAAAAAAAATCTAGTTTTAGAAGACATTTATCATAGGCCTAATTTACATATGCTCTGTATTTTAATTTTTATATGTATTATTCAAGAATTAGAAATGAAAAAGGAGGGGCTTCCCTGGTGGCGCAGTGGTTGAGAGTCCGCCTGCCGATGCAGGGGACACGGGTTCGTGCCCTGGTCCGGGAAGATTCCACATGCCGCGGAGCGGCTAGGCCCGTGAGCCATGGCTGCTGAGCCTGCGCTGCGCAACAGGAGAGGCCGCAACAGTGAGAGGCCCACCCCCCCAAAAAAAAAAGAAAGAAAAAGGAGAAGTAACAACTGACACTGCAGAAATACAAAGGATCATGAGAGATTACTACAAGCAGCTATATGTCAATAAAATGGACAACCTGGAAGAAATGGACAAATTCTTAGAAAAGCACAACCTCTGAGACTGAACTAGGAAGAAACAGAAAATATAAACAGACCAATCACAAGCACTGAAACTGATTAAAAATCTTCCAACAAACAAAAGCCCAGGACCAGATGGCTTCACAAGCAAATTCTAACAAACATTTACAGAAGAGCTAACACCTATCCTTCTCAAACTCTTCCAAAATACAGCAAGTAAGGAACATTCCCAAACTCATCCTACAAGGCCACCGTCACCCTGATACCAAAACCAGAAAAAGATGTCACAAAGAAAAGAAACTACAGGCCAATATCACTGATGAACATAGATGCAAAAATCCTCAACAAAATACTACCAAACAGAATCCAACAGCACATTAAAAGGATCATACACCATGAGCAACTGGGGTTTATCCCAAGAATGCAAGGATTCTTCAGTATACACAAATCAATCAAGGTGATACACCACATTAACAAAGTGAAGGAGAAAAACCATATGATCATCTCAATAGATGCAGAAAAAGCTTTTGACAAAATTCAACACCCACTTATGATAAAAACCCTCCAGAAAGTAGGCATAGAGGGAACTTACCTCTACATAATAAAGGCCATATATGACAAACCTACAGCCAACACCGTTCTCAATGGTGAGAAACGGAAACCATTTCCTCTAAGAGCAGGAACAAGACAAGGTTGGCAACTCTCACCACTATTATTCAACACAGTTTTGGAAGTTTTAGCCACAGCAATCAGAGAAGAAAATGAAATAAAAGGAATCCAAATTGGAAAAGAAGGAGTAACGGTGCCACTGTTTGCAGATGACAACATACTATACATAGAGAATCCTAAAGATGCTACCAGAAAACTACCAGAGCTAATCAATGAATTTGGTAAAGTAGCAGGATACAAAATTAATGCACAGAGATCTCGTGCATTCCTGTACAATAATGATGAAAAATCTGAAAGAGAAATTAAGGAAACCCTCCCATTTACCACTGCAACAAAAAGAATAAAATACCTTGGAATAAACCTACCTAAGGAGACAAAAGACCTGGATGCAGAAAACTGTAAGACACTGATGAAAAAAATTAAAGATGATACAAACAGATGGAGAGACATACCATGTCTTGGATTGGAAGAATCAACACTGAAAATGACTATACTACCCAAAACAATCTACAGATTCAATGCAATCCCTATCAAACTACCAATGGCATTTTTCACAGAACTAGAACAAAACATTTCACCATTTGTATGGAAACACAAAAGACCCCGAATAGCCAAAGCAATCTTGAGAAAGAAAAACAGAGCTGGAGGAATCAGGCTCCCGGACTTTGGACTATACTACAAAGCTACAGTAATCAAGACAGTATGGTACTGGAACAAAAACAGAAATATAGATCAATGGAACAGGATAGAAAGCCCAGAGATAAACCCATGCACATATGGTCACCTTATTTTTGATAAAGGAGGCAAGAATATACAATGGAGAAAAGACAGCCTCTTCAATAAGTGGTGCTGGGAAAACTGGACAGCTACATTTATGAATGAAATTAGAACACTCCCTAACACCATACACAAAAATAAACTCAAAATGGATTAAAGACCTAAATGTAAGGCCAGACATTATAAAACTCTTAGAGGAAATCATAGGCAGAACGCTCTATGACATAAATCACAGCAAGATCCTTTTTGACCCACCTCCTAGAGAAATGGAAATAAAAACAAAGACAAATGGGACCTAATGAAACTTCAAAGCTTTTGCACAGCAAAGGAAACCATAAACAAGACGAAAAGACAACCCTCAGAATGGGAAAAAATATTTACAAATGAAGCAACTGACAAAGGATTAATCTCCAAAATTTACAAGCAGCTCATGCAGCTCAATATCAAAAAAACAAACAACCCAATCCAAAAATGGGCAGAAGACCTAAATAGACATTTCTCCAAAGAAGATATACAAATTGCCAACAAACACATGAAAGGATGCTCAACATCAGTAATCATTAGAGTAATGCAAATCAAAACTACAGTGAGGTATCACCTCACACCAGCCAGAATGGCCATCAAAAAATCTACAAACAATAAATGCTGGAGAGGGTGTGGAGAAAAGGGAACCTTCTTGCACTGTTGGTGGGAATGTAAACTGATACAGCCACTATGGAAAATAGTATGGAGGTTCCTTAAAAAACTAAAAATAGAACTACCATACGACCCAGCAACCCCACTACTGGGCATATACCCAGAGAAAACCATAATTCAAAAAGAGTCATATACCATAATGTTCACTGCAGCACTATTTACAATGGCCGGGACATGGAAGCAACCTAAGTGTCCATCGATGGATGAATGGATAAAGAAGTTGTGGCACATTTATACAATGGAATATTACTCAGCCATAAAAAAGAAACGAAATTGAGTTATTTGTAGTGAGGTGGATAGGCCTAGAGTCTGTCACACAGAGTGAAGTAAGTCAGAAAGAGAAAAACAAATACTGTATGCTAACACATGTAAATGGAACTAAAAAAAAAAAACTGGTTCTGAAGAACCTAGGGGCAGGACAGGAATAAAGACGCAGATGTTGAAAATGGACTTGAGGACACAGGGAGGGGGAAGGGTAAGCTGGGACAAAGTGAGAGAGTGGCATGGACATATATACACTACCAAATGTAAAACAGATAGCTACTGCGAAGCAGCCACATAGCAGAGGGAGATCAGCTCAGTGCTCTGTGACCACCTAGAGGGGTGGGATAGGGAGGGTGGGAAGGAGATGCAAGAGGGAGGAGATATGGGGATATATGTGTATGTATAGCTGATTCACTTTGTTATAAAACAGAAACTAACAAACCATTGTAAAGCAATTATACTCCAATAAAGATGTTAAAAAAATATATATATATATATAATTGAATCACTAACTCACAGCTAGCTACATCCTGAAGGCATAATATTTACCCAAATGAGAGAGTAAAATTAAATGGCGGGGAGGGGGAGTCTAAGAAAATTATAAACTGGAATTTGAAGGAAACTGGTAAATCTTACTACTGATTAAAATGACTTTTGTTTAAATGGCATGCCTCTCCTCTGGCACATTTACACGGTACCTCCTGTCCCCCAGGACCACAAAGGTGTTTTGAGACAGCCTAATGACCACTAAGTGATAATGTGATGTGGTAGAGAATTTGATGAAGTAAATGTTTATTAGCTTGATGCTTTCCTTGCAACCCCTAGGAGGTAGGTCAGTTTGATTTCAGGAATAACAAGAAATTCTGTCTCGACTAGGGCTGGGCTTTGATTGTCCTAGATTTGGACTCTAGATGTCCCAGCCCATCCCTTAACTTGAACCAAAATCCCTGGATTAGGTAACCCTGAATCTCTAGGAGGCTGCCTCAGAACCAAACCAGTAACTGGAGATGGAATGCCTACTTCCTTCAATAAATTATTATTATTTTTTGCATCAAACTGACACGCTTTGCTGAATCTCCCTCTCTATAAGCACAACTGTTTGACAGACACTGAATCGCAGAACGGTCCCAATGTCCTAAATACATAATCATCCTCCAGTATAAACCAGCAATCCCTGCCCAATAAAACCATATTTAGCCCAAATGAGAGTAGACATAGATTAGGACAAACAGCACACCCACTCAGCCCTCATCCTTGAAGCCCTTTTTTTCCCAAGTGTTCTGGATTCCAGTTAATTGTTCAGGAACTTTTCTCACACTTTTCCCTGTAAGCACCCCCCCACACTGAAGTCTCTAGAGTAAATCTAGACCCCCATCATCTAATCAAGTGTTGCGACCACAAATCAACATTCCCCCGCTGGCTCAGAGAGGAGCCTACCTTAATAGAGGGCCACTGAAGTGGCCCTAAAAACCAGTCTCTACAGTTTTTCTCTCCTTGGTTTGAATACTGGTTTTGAAAACAAAAATGAGTATGTATAATATAAAAGCTACTTCATGAAATTTGGTTAGAAACTCTAGAGGAAAACAAGGTGGAGTAAAAGACACTTCTAGCGGATTCTACAGCCAAGTCAAAGTAGCAAAGGAAAATTTAGCAGGATAGTGCCTCAAGAGAATATTCAGTGTCTTCCCAGAGGAGACTCATACCTTTGGGTAGTTTATGAAATAAAGTGAAACTCTTCAGGCTAGCAATAGTACCTTTTATAACAATACCACTGACTGCACTTATATGAAATTAAACAAATTTCAAAGTGTTTTATTATATACACTATTCCCTTTGACCATCACACACATGAAGAAAGGGCAAGAATGATTAGTCCCACTTTAAAGTTTAAAAAGTAAGTTCAAAAAGGCAGCATAATAGTGGCACGAGCACTCGATTTGGAGTCACAAGTCCTGCCATATTCTACCACATAACTTTGGGGAAATCATTTTACCTAAGGTCATCTAGGCTTCCTCATCTGGAAGGATGATTAGCTAACACCTGCTCTACTAAGCTCAATGAATGCCGATAAGAAAATCTGTGTGAAATTATTGTAAAGTGCTAAACACTTTACAATGGACATTAAATGGACATTAGTACTGACCAACATCAGAAAGTTGAAATAGTAGAGCTTCCCTGGTGGCGCAGTGGTTAGGAATCCGCCTGCCAATGCAGGGGACACGGATTCGAGCCCTGGTCCGGGAAGATCCAACATGACGCAGAGCAACTACTGAAGCCCGCGCGCCTAGAGCCCGTGCTCCGCAACAAGAGAAGCCACCGCAAGGAGAAGCCCCCGCTCGCCGCGACTAGAGAAAGCCCACGCGCAGCAACGAACACCCCTAATGCAGCCAAAAATAAATAAATAAATAATTATGATTTTTTTAAATAGTAGAGCCAGAATCAGGTTAGGGATCTTCTGACCTCTCAACCCTGGTGCTCTTTCTACTATTACACCCTACAGCTGAAAAGCAAGTTTTCCTATAGTTTCAGCTATAGGTCAAGAGAAATTGTAAAACAACAAACATATGTTGATTCCTATTATACTTTTCTGCATTTTTCAGCATTTCTACAGTAAGTACGAACCATATGCATAAATCAAGAAAAGACGTGGAAATGCTGACCAAACATCTAGATTAATTTTACCTTTCCTATTCTTTAGGAGAGTGAGACTTCACTGGATCAATACTGGGGAAGGGAGAGAAGGGAAGAAAGAGGGTACTAAGTCAGGTTTCCACAACAAAATGAATAATGGAAGAAGGAAACTCTGAATCCAAATTACAGACTGCACTTCTCAAGGATTCAACCATTCTGACCCCACTGGAGGAAAATGGCAGAGAATCCAAATGTCAACATACTCTTGAAGCCAGGCCAAAAAAAAATTAGACAAGGAGGAATAATAAAACACCAAAGAGGGTAAATCAAATAATTACAGAAATGTGTTTGCAGAAGCTGTAAGAAATGTAGTTATGAAACTTTTATCTTTCTTGAACTTAATTCTTAAACTACACATACAACCAAAAGATAAACTTGAAATAAATAAGTAACTAGAAAAGCCCATTCGCCACTAACCTTTAACCTTGAAATTTTTGTCTATGTTTCAGGCACAGTCAGCTCTTCTACGTGATTACACATTCACAAGTTAACTATTACTGGAACAGAGACTCAAGTTCAGAAAGGTTTTTGTTGTTGTTTGGTCAATGAAAGGCTCATGCGGCAGGCAATGCAACCTGGGCTGGCACCGGGCTGCAATTCCTCACTTAATAAACACACAAAAATACCACAGCTCCAGCAAGTACGTCCAAGAAAAAAAGAAAAACAACCGCCCAACGACGCCTTTCCTGAGCGAACTTTGAGAAAGACGCCCACAAGGCCCAGGACCAAGCAAAGCTAAAGCCACCTCACCTGTCCAAAGGTAACCAATCAGACCAGAGCGGGGCCGCCCTGGGGGCCTGGCAAGCCAGGCCTGGCCCGGGTCTCTCCTCACCTCCCGCCTCTGCTGTTGGCTTCCAAGTAACTAAGGAGCCTCGCGGGTCACAGAGGAGTGTGACATCACCCGCCCCGCCGTGACAGGGCAGCCTGCCGGACCAGGCCCTCCTGAGTCCCAGCCCCCGCCGCTCACCCAAATGGGGCCCGGCCAAGAGGACCCCCAGCAGGCCAGGGATCTGTCGGGTGGGGCGGCGATGACCACAAACCCGTAAGGTTTCGCTTTCATTCTCCTCGGAAGGAAGGTGCGGGGGACGTGCCCTGAATTCAAGGGATCGAGGTTGGGCCTGGGCCGTCTACACCGGGCGGAGGAGGAGGAGGGACGCGCAATGGGGGGGGGGGGGGGGAGAAAGAAGGCCAAGAAGGAGCCTTCGCTAGCGCTAGCATGCAGAAAACGCGCCTTGGACTCGTCCCCGCCCCTCCCCCGCTCCGGTACGGTTGCGCAGGCGCGGTAGTAGTTCTCGTTTTCCTCCCCTCCCCGCCTAGCTTTCCGGAGTCCAGTTGTCGACCAGGGCCCACTTTCCCCAGGATGCAGTCAGTCCGAAAACGGAGACTACTCCCACTCTTGCTCAAGCAACAACTGCTAACCCTCTTTCCATTTCTCACTCCCGGCTTGCGCAGTCCTAGCTTCAGACGTACCTTCTGACCCACCGCTCAGGAGCCCAGACAGCTCTCCTACCACCGGATGTGCTTCTGACTCTCCCAGGGTCCGCTCCGGACTCTTTACCTCGCGTCCGCCCCTCGAGGGAAGCCCCGCCCCCGCGTTCCGCTTAAGGCAAGTCCTCATTGGCCGTTGGTTGCATTTCTGCCTTTCCATTGGCTGTACGTGCATAAACAATGGCTGCTTACTTCCGAGCCATTTGCTTGACGCCCGTGTCGATCAAGACTCTAGCCGCCAACCAGCGTCGTAGCGAAAGATATCCGCCTTCTTCCCTCATAGAAAGGGTCGCGGTCCAAAGCCGCCTCTAGTGGACAAAAAGAAGAGGGGCAGGCCCCACCCAAGACACAGAGCAAGTAATTCAGCCTCCAATACGCGCGGTGGGATATCACCGCGAAGTCCCGGGATTCTGGTCATGGACTGTTAAAGAGGGAAAGAGATTCAGAGAACACCTATAAAAGCGCTCTCACAAGGGCCAATTTACCGTGAATCTAGTGAAGCCGGCCTCAGCGCATTCTCCAGGAACTCGAGGAGGAATTAGCAGCCCCATTCCTGCATCGGACGCACGGACCTCACCCTGGAAATCACACTCTAAGCCTAAGTGGTGGCCTTGGGGTCTTGGGCGGGGCCAGCGGGTTGCAAGGACCACCTCCCCATCCACCTTGCTTGGGGGAGGTGGGTATTAGTGCAGTGGGTGGGAGGGGAACGAGTGTGGCTATCTGGCTGAGCTGCTCTGGCAGCCCTGAAGAAACTATGCCAAGGAAAATCAAAGGACTGGAGCTCCCCGAGGACAAGAAGCAAGAACTTATAGTAAGGAGTTCTGAGACAGATTTTAAAAAAAAAGTTTCTGCACTATCAATTTTTTTCAAAAACTTTTTTTTGCTAATTTATCTGTCTAGTATCGCTTAATATCTTATAAAAATAATACAACATGGTCATACGAAGAGGCAAAGAGTATGCAGCCAAAAAAAGTAGAAAAAGATAAAAAAGCCTATAGTGGTTGACAGGCAATTTAGTAATAATAATGTGGGTTTTTTGAATTGTGTTATGTTTGTGGTTTTGTCAGCATTTTAAAATCTGTAATGATTTCTTATTCTAAATAAATATTGACTTTATTACATAATTTTGTGTTCTTTTTCTTAAATACAGCCTTATAATTGTAGATGTTTGGGACTGCACAAAACATAGATCCACCCCTGCCCCTCATTTTACAAATAAGGAAACAGGCCCATGGACAGAAAATGTTCTGGCAAAATAAGAGAAGAAATTTAGATTAAGCATTTGATCAGTGAAGATCAAATCAGAATGCAGGATTTAGGAAACTGCTTTCTAGAAGGATAGAATAGCTTTTTTTTTGGCCGCATCTCCCCGACCAGGGATGGAACCCAGAACCCGGGCCCTCAGCAGTGAAAGCGTGCAGTCCTAACCACTGGACCGCCAGGGAAATCCCTAGAAGGCTAGAATAACTATCTTTTCAGTAAAGAATACAAATAGACAGGGTATGATTCTCAGTACACAAATGCAGATATGCAATAAACATTTTATTTTCTATAGTGCAACCTAATGTTTACTCTGAACCTTATTCCACTGGAGTGGGAGAAAATACATTAAGTCTTCCTTGAGGTTTCTCTCCCTACCCCACCCTAATTTCTGCCACATTTCTGGGGCTAAAGTGCTTGGGAACAGGGCCTATCTGGTTCCTGGTCATCAATTCACACAGGTTGCTGCAGAAGTTTTTACCTTTGTACTGATGTGGCCCTTTCAGGTACAGCAGTAGCTATTTCCTTGCCATACTTAAGCCACAAGAAATCTTTTGTCAAGCTAATATTGAATTCTCCACCTAGAACAAGAGGTTGCTAAGAGTTTGTCCTGTACAGTGTTGACTGACATAGTTTATTCATTCATTGATGGCATAGATTATTCCCTCCATTTCTGACTCAGGGTCTCTCATGAGGTTGCAATCAGATGTCAGCCAAGGATGCAGTTATCCAAAGGCTTGACTGGACCTAGAGGAATTACTTCCAAGGTATGGGTGACAAGTTGGTGCTGGCTATTGGTAGGAGACCTTAGATGCTCTCCAAATGGGCTCCTCCACAGGGCTGTTTGAGTGTCCTCACAGCATGAGGGCTGGCTTCTCCCAGAGTGAGCAATCCCAGTGACAGAACTAGGTGGAAGCTCTTTTTACAACTTATCTTTACAAGTTGCAATCACTTATAATAATACACTTATTCCCAGACCCCTGTCCTGGGTCTTGTGCCTCAGAGGGCCTCATGGTTTGGAAGGCCTTCCTGGAAATTTTCTAAGTCTCCCTCATGTGCCTGGGACCAACCTGGGCCAGTAGTGCCATCAAGGCTCAGCCCAGACCAGGTCCTGCTGAGCCCTTTTCCCAATTTCTCCCCTTCATGGGGTTCTCCAATTCCAGGATGCCCGAGGAGCTCTGAAACTCATGCCTGTGGCATTATCCCAAGGCCCTGTGATCAGGTCTCAACTCCAAGAGGGCATCCTGGTGAGCTGATCACTCGTGCTAGCCAGCACAGTATTTCTTTTGTGGAATCGCATGAGATTGGGTCTCCAGGATCATGCTGACATGCCTACTTGGGGGTCAGACAGAAGAAGAGCTCAGGCCTCTGGGCTACCAACAGTCTTCTACTAACCTTTGGGCTTGAGTTGTATGTATGGGTCCCTGTATTGATCCTCTCCTGTCAGTGTTCTGACTGTGGAGCTGTGTGTGGTCCACAGCACCAGAGGACAACAGAATGACAGCAGGCATCTTTTATCCTGTACATCACTACACTCAAGCCACTCCCACCCCCACCCCCTGCCCACGCCACCACTGGCACCCAGGGTAGTCACTCCATCTCCTCCAAAGACTCTGGGACGTATGTCAGGCAGTCCTCTGGGAGTAGCCCCCCCTTCCTCCTCCAAGATCACTTCTGGCTGCTTTTGAGACTGTCGCTCCACAGTGCCAACAGGCCCTTCCCAACTAATGTCCTCTTTTTCTTCTGAATGCTGTGGTGATACAATGTTCTTACCCATGTCAGTCTTAAGTCATGCCAAAGGAGACATGTACAAATGATATCATTCCTCTTGCTCTATCCATGATGTGTGGAAGGTAAGGATGTCGTTAACATTGAAAGAGATCACAGTCTGGGAATGCTGTGATTATGGTTTAAAGAGTATAAGAGAAGATATGATTAGAAGAGGTGTTTTTCTATGCTTATGGTATAAAATTCTGAATGAAAATTTAACATGACCGTAAAACAAATTGTTGTTCAAATTTTCTTGCATATTCTGGGTAAGACTTGCATTTGTGGTCACCATAAACAAAGCACAGTAATAATTTTTGAGAGAGTCATGGGTGACATGTGGATAACGTGGTGTCATGGGTAATGATATAATCTGGAGAAAACAAATAGTATAAGGGAACTACAGGAACAAGAATATCTATATTGTTTCACTATAAACAGAGTACAAAGACCTTGGCATTGCATTAACAGTGTTACTAAACAACCCAATCAAAAAATGGGCAGAAGATCTAAAGAGACATTTCTCTAAAGACATACAGGTAGCCAAAAAGCACATGAAAAGATGCTCAACAATTTTAATTATTAGAGAAATGCAAATCAAGACTATGATGAGGTATCACCTCATGCTGGTCAAAATGGCCATCATCAAAAAGTCTACAAACAGGGCTTCCCTGGTGGTGCAGTGGTTAAGAATCAGCCTACCAATGCAGAGGATACGAGTTCAATCACTGGTCCGGGAAGATCCCACAGGCCGCGGAGCAACTAAGCCTGTGCTCCACAACAAGAGAAGCCACCTTAATGAGAAGCCAGTGCACTGCAACGAAGAGTAACCCCTGCTTGCTGCAACTAGAGAAAGCCCGTGTGCAGCAGCAAAGACCCAATGCAGCCAAAAATTAAAAAATAAAAAAAATAAGGTTTAGAAAAAAAATGTCTACAAACAATACATCCTGGAGAGGATGTGGAGAAAAGGGAACCCTCCTATACTGTTGGTGGGAATGTAAATTGGTACAGCCACTATGGAGAACAGTATGGAGGTTCCTTAAAAAACTAAAAATTGAGCTACCATATGACCCAGCAATCCCACTACTGAGCATATACCCAGAGAAAACCATAATTTAAAAAGACACATGCACCCCAATGTTCATTGCAGCACTATTTACAATAGCCAGGTCATGGAAGCAACCTAAATGTCCACTGACAGTGGAATGGATAAAGAAGATGTGGTACATATATACAGTGGAATATTACTCAGCCATAAAAAAGAATGAAATAATGCCATTTGTAGCAACATGATTGGACCTAGAGATTATCATACCAAGTGAAGTAAGTCAGATAAAGACAAATATCATATGATATCACTTATATATGTAGAATCTAAAAAATGATACAAATGAACTTATTTACAAAACAGAAACAGACTCACAGACTTAGAAAACAAACTTATGGTTACCAAAGGGGAAAGGGAGGGGGGGATGGATAAATTAGGAGTATGGGATCAACACACTACTATATATAAAATAAATAAGCAATAAGGATTTACTGTATAACACAGGGAACTATATTTAATATCTTGTAATAAACTATAATGTAAAACAATCTGAAAAAATATATATATAATTGAATCACTTTGCTGTACACATGAAACTAACACAATATTATAAATCAACTATACTTCAATTTTTAAAAAAGTGTTACTATTACTTTTCTCCTTGTAGGAGATATGAAATTAGACAGCAATGACACATTTGACAGTAAAGAACATGATTTCTGAACCTGAACAAGAAGAGATGATACCTGGACACTGAAGAACCATCACCTCCTCTGATGTGTACAATAAACTGATTGCTATCCATTAGTCTAAATCTTCATCAATAAGTCATTATACCTCGTATAGGCTCATAAATTTGGTAATCCATTTTAAAAATGAGATATAATTCACATACTATAAAATTCCTCCTTTTGGAGCTTGTACAATTCAGTATTTTTTTTTTTTAGTATATTAACAAGGTTGCACAACCATCACCACTACCTAATTCTAAAACATTTTTGTTACCGCCAAAAGAAACCCTGTAGCCGTGAGCAGTCCTCCCCATTCCCCTTTCTCCACAGTGTTGGCGACCATTAACTTCCTTTCTCTATGAATCTGCCTATTCTGGACATTTCATGTATTAGAATCATACAATATGTGGCCTTTTGTGTCTAACTTCTTTAACTTAGCATAATATATTCAAGGTTCATTCAAGTTGTAGCATGTATCAGTAATTCATACCTTTTCATGGCTGAATTACATTTCATTGCATGGCAACACCACATTTTGTTTGTCCATTCATCCATTGACATTTGGGTTGTTTCCACTTTTTGGCTATTATGAATAATGCTGCTGTGAACATTCATGTACAAGCTTTTGTGGGAACACATGTTTTAATTTCTCTTCGGTCTATTCCTAGGAGTGGAATTGCTGGATCTGGAGCCATAATTGGGGTGGTTTTTCTAAAATGGCCTTGAATGCTTGACACTTATCAAGAGATTAAGTCTATTTCCTCTCCCCTGGATCTGGACAAGCTTATAACTGCTTCCCATAATAGACTACAGAAGAAGTAGTGCTGTATAACTGCCAGGACTAGCTCATAAATGCCGTGCAGCTTCTGCCTGTTTCTCTTGGAGCACTTCTACTTGGAATACTCTCCGGAGACTCTCTTAGAACCCAGCTGCTAGCTTGTGAGTCTAAGCTATTTGAAGAGACCACGTAAAGGTTCTCCCACCAACAGTTGCAACTGAATCCAACGTCTGAGTCATCCTAGCCCAGATGTTACACATGTGAGCAACGGAGTCTTCAGACGATTCCAGGCTCCAGACGATTCTAGCAAGTCAAGTCTTCCCAGCTGATACCCTACTGTGCCGTATCTAAATTCCTATCTCATAGACTCCACAGGCCTAATCAAATAATTGTTGGTTCATGCCAAGTTCGGGGTGGCGTGGATAAATGCGTTCTTTCTACAAATCAGTAAGAAAAAGACCAAACCAACAAAAAAATGGGCAAAGGGTATAAACAGGCAGTTCACCCAAGAGAAAACCCAAATGGCCAATAAACACTGAAAGTATATGTTCATTCTCACTAGTAACTAGAAAAACGCAAGTTGAAACAATGGTATACCATTTTACACAAGATTGACAAAATCAAAAAGTCTGACAACTCCAGTATTGGTGAAGAAGTGGAAAAACAGGAAATCATACACTATTGGTGTAATGAAAAACTAGCATAAACATTTTGGAGAACAATTTGACAAGATCCAGCAAAGCTGAAATGAACATACCTCATATCTTCTAGGTATATATTTTAAGGCATATGTATAAAGATACAAAACTAAGGCTATTTATTGCAACATTTCTTGACAGAAAAAAATTAGAAACACGGTATATTTATACCATGCATTCTCAACTGGGGCAATATCACCCTGAAAGGGGTGAAAATTGGTTCTTAGGGATGCCAAAAATTAGATGTGGTTTGTGGTAATGACCCTTCAAAGTTCAATCCTATCCAACAAAAATCTTAATCCTTAGTATTTAATTTCTGTTGTTGGGAGAAATTAAAGTTAAATGTTATTCATTTAATAACTCATAATTAATGAAATTTTCCCTTTGGGGGAAATTACAAAAGAAAGGTTGAAAAACAGATTAATACAGTGAAAAACCGTGCTGCTGCTACAACAAATGTAGTACATTTATATGTATCAACACGGACTCCTCCTGAACACAATGTGAATAAAAACAAATTACATAATGTTACACGCAAAATGGTGCAATTGACTTATGTAAAATAACACCCAGAACAATAATATATATTGCTTAAATATATACATAGCAAAGGTTTAAAAAAGAAAACGGACTGTATAAACATTAGATTCGTGACAATAGGAGTCTCAGAGGAGAGCGCTTGGTGAATGAAATTAAGGAAAGGAAGTTTCAGCATATTTATAATGTCCTATCTTTTTTAAAAATAAATTTATTTATTTTATTTATTTATTTTTGGCTGCGTTGGGTCTTCATTGCTGCGTGCGGGCTTTCTCTAGTTGCAGCGATTGGGGGCTACTGTTCGTATCAGTGCGTGAGCTTCTCATTGCGGTGGCTCTTCTTGTTGCAGAGCATGGGCTCTAGGAATACGGGCTCAGTAGTTGTGGCACGCGGGCTCAGTGGTTGTGGCTCACGGGCTCAGTGGTTGTGGCTCACGGGCTCTAGAGAGCAGGCTCAGTAGTTGCGGCACACAGGCTTAGTTGCTCTGTGGCATGTGCGATCTTCCCACGCCAGGGCTTGAACCCGTGTCCCCTGCATTGGCAGGCGGATTCTTAGCCACTGTGCCACCAGGGAAGCCCTATAATATCCTATCCTTATGAGAAATTATCTGAAGAAAAAGCTATGAAATCTTAACATTCATTAATTCTAACCAATGGGAATGTGGGCATTTATTTTTATTCTCTGCATTTTTCTGGGGTTTTTTTTCTCCCAAACTTTTCAAGTTGAAAGAAAATGAAAACTTAAATATTAAAAAATCCTTTTTGTTTTAGGTGTATGTGCAGTGCATCTGTTTTGAGTGGGTCTGCGTCAATGAAATCCAATTTAGCAAGATAGAATATGAATGGATGAAGCAGACAAGGTTTGCATATAAAACAAATAGTTTTTTAAAACCCTGCCTGCTTCACCCTCTGCTCTCAGGCCCCTACAGACCTCCCTCCATCCTATCTCTAATCCAAGGGAGGGAAATTCTTCATGGTTTGGTGAAATGAAGATCCTTCTCCTTTCTTATCTGGCCAAGACACTATGCCCACACCCTTGAGTATTTTGCCAATGAGCGAAACGTTTGGCAGGCATTATTTGTACACCAACCCTGTCCTACTTGCCATATTTTCCCCCAAGGCAATAAGCATAAAGCAAACTGACTGCTTGATAGGGGAAAATAGGGGGAAAATAAAGGGGAACATCTTAAAATGTGATTTAAGGCACTCAGCCATAGCTGCCATGTTTGGAGTACTTACTATCTGATAAGCAGTGTACCCTAGATCCTTTTACAACATTGTGAAAACATTTTTTAATATTTATTTATTTATTTGGTTGCACCGGGTCTTTGTTGCGGCAGTTGGGCTCCTTAGTTGTGGCATGCGAACTCTTAGTTGTGGCATGCATGTGGAAGGAGCACGGAGACTTAACCACTGCGCCACCAGGGAAGTCCCACAACATTGTGAAATTTAAACTGACAAGGTTCCTAAATTAGACTTTGTTTTTCTCCCCCTTGCTTCTTTATTTGTCCACATCACCGTCTACCCTTTGGTTCCCATTCTACCCACCAATGCCAAGCTCAGTTACATAAAAGGCACCTCCCAGGAGAGCCTGGAACTTGGCTTTTAGAAAGCATAGAAATATTCTTAGGAAATGGCTCAAGGAGACTGTTTCTATGTAGGACAGAGGCCCAGGGAAATGGCCATCACCCAGTTCACCTGATGATCCTCAGTGTGTATATGTCCAACCTAAAGTTGAGGGAGCATTTACCTGGGTCTGAGAGGTTTCCCAGGATGCAGGACTTTCAGTGCTAAAAGTAGGACAGGCAAATTGGGATGATTGCCAGCCCTAAACCTGGGACAGAATTGGGGTGTAGGATGGAGGGCTAGGCAGGGAATATGGCAGAAGAGAAAGATAAGTGACCTCCTCCCACAGAAATAAATTTGAAGGAAAATTCTGTTGGGTTTCCAATTATTTCAAAGAGCATATATGCAAATAATAACCAAGAAGCAAAAGACCTCAGGAAGATCTCTTAAACCCTGTAACTTCCTCATATTTGTAACGTTATTGTTTGTCTGTTTTTATTAGTGAGCAGAAGCAAAACGTGTAATTATAGGTTAATTTTTTTCTTTTTACTTTGCTTTCTGTAATAATACTAGTTAATATGTATTGTGTGCTGCTTTTTGTATGCTAGACAGTGTTTAAGATGCTTTATATTATGAACTAATTTAATCCTTGCAATCACCCTGCAAGGCAGGAGCAAGTATTACATTTAGGATGAGGAAACTAAGACTCAGTTCACCCAAGGTCACAGAGCTCAAATTTGAACTCTGGGTACCTCATTCTGAAGCCCATACTTTTTTTTTTTTTTTTTGGCTGTGCTGGGTCTTAGTTGTGGCACTCGGGATCTTTAGTTGCGGCATGCAGGCTCTTAGTCACGGCATACGGGATCTAGTTCCCTGACCAGGGATTGAACTTGGGTCCCCTGCATTGGGAGCACGGAATCTTAACCACTGGACCACCAGGGAAGTCCCTCAATCATTTTTTCCCCATGTGTTTATTTATTTATTATACAGCAGGTTCTTATTAGTTATCTGTTTTATACATATTAGTGTATACATGTCAATCTCAATCTCCCAATTCATCCCACCACCACCACACCCCTACCCCCACCCCCCTCTTTCCCCCCTTGGTGTCCATACATTTGTTCTCTACATCTGTGTCTCTATTTCTGCCTTGCTAAGCAGCTCATCTGTACCATTTTTCTGGATTCCACATATATGTGTTAATATATGATATTTGTTTTTCTCTTTCTGACTTACTTCACTATGTATGACAATCTCTAGATCCAACCATGTCTCTACAAATGACCCAATTTCATTCCTTTTTATGGCTGAGTAATGTTCCACTGTATATATGTACCACATTGAAGCCCGTACTTTTAATCGTTAAGCTATACTGCCTCTCACTGTAAAATTGGCATGTATTTGCATGTTAATGCAATTTTGTAAAGTTTTGTCTTTTTTTTTTGAATAAAATCTTTGAAAGAAAATAGCAGTTGTACTTGACTTTAAGGGCTAAGGGAGATTAAGAAATGGTGGGGAGGATGTGGGAAGACAGCAACAGATTCTTCATCCCAGAAGTTAGGGAGGAGGTGGAAAGCAGGCTGAATTCCTCAGCCTAGGGCAAGGATGGAGAGGAGCAGAAGCAGGACAACTTGGAATGACTGGAGGCCCTACTCTCAACTTAACTGTAGGGAGGCTGAGTGGTTCCCCAACAAATGGCGATAAACATGGCTTCCCTGAGGTCACGTCTTCTGAATCTTACACCTTTCTTTGTCTACTTTTATAACGCCACTCCCTTCTTCAAACTCACTGACCTTGTTCTGCTCTATGGTTATGAGAACAAGCAGCTAACAAGAAAAAAACACATTAGGGCTTCCCTGGTGGCTCAGTGGTTAAGAATCCGCCTGCCAATGCAGGGGAGATGGGTTCGAGCCCTGGTCCAGGAAGATCCCACATGCCGCGGAGCAACTAAGCCCGTGCGCCACAACTACTGAGCCTGCGCTCTAGAGCCCACGAGCCACAACTACTGAGCCCACGTGCTGCAACTACTGAAGCCCGTGCGCCTAGAGCCTGTGCTCTGCAACAGGAGAAGCCACCGCAACGAGAAGCCCGCACATCACAGCGAAGAGTAGCCCCCGCTCGCCACAACCAGAGAAAGTCTGCGCGCAGCAACAAAAGACCCAATGCAGCCAAAATAAATAAATTAAAAAACAAACAAGCAATCAAAAAACACATTAAAATCCACATCATCACCTATAAATGTGTGAGTATTTAACATTCTGTTTAAGATCCAGGAGGAGCCTTTTCACTTCCAAGATCTCATTTGCATTTCCACTGACATCTGAAGGACAGGAGTGAAGAAAATTGAGTTTTCTTTTTCCAATTACAGTATTGTGGGCTATTACTACTGAAGACTGGCAGGAGAAAAAAACTAAAAAATATAGTTTGCAAGATTTTTTACTATCAACTCAGTCCCTTTTAACTTTTCAGAGTGCAGTGATTAACAGTAACAAGAGTATTAGAAGAACGCTTTACTCTTTTCAGAGTAATTTTCCATCTGTCATTTCACTTTATCTGTATAACAACTAATGCAGATATTATTAGTTCCATTTTACAGATGAGGAATCTGAAAGTCAATTAGATTAAGTTAATTTCTGTAAAGAGCTATGACAGATGCTTCATTCTTAGAAGTAATTAGCTCTCTCCATTTTACTGTGGAGCTTCAGTCTGAGTTCCAGATCAATTACTTTAGTATCTCCCAGCACTCTAAAGTCTACACTCTTCTATCCCATCACCACTTCCAAGCCCCGAACACTTGGCCAACCTCTTCATCTGCTTTCCCTGGTCCTGCCTCTGTCATGTAGTGCAGGTAGTGAAACAGAGCAAAGGGCTCGTGTGCCCAAGGCGCAGAAAGCCAACCTCTGACAGCGGGAATTTGCAGCAAAGTAAGGATTTATTGCAGGGTGCCCAGTAAGGGAGTGCGAGACAAGCCTCAGATCCTTTCCCACTCGGTCTCTGAGTTAGGGGCTTTTTAAAGGGGAAGAGCAAAGAGGCTGGGATTTATCATCATCTTGTGACAGTTCTGTGACACTTCTTAATCATAGTTTGGGAAGCCAGGGTATCTCTGGTTTATGAGTCTCTGGCCAGGTGGTCCATGGCTTGGGGGTCTGTTAGCTCATCTTGCCCTGGAGAAACAATCTGAGTTTGTACGGTAGTGATATTATCTACAACAGCAATTTTAGTCATTAACGCTGTTATTGACAACAGCAGTTTTAGCCATCTGACTCTGACTGATTAGCACTCAGTTAGTACAGGATTGAGGTCAGAGGGGCCCAGAAAGGGAATAAAGTTTTGGATAGAGAGGTTAATCATAAACTCCACAGGGAAACTCGGTTTTAGGGGGACTCGGTTTCAGTAGAAAGGCACTACATTTGTATAACCGTTGCTTACTGCACTGACTTCTTGAATCACTATTCACAACTAATCACACAAATCTTTTCTTCCGTAAGGCTTCAACATATCTTTTTTTCTTTGCCTTACTGTGATGGTTTTAAAATAGGTCCACAAGTTCCTTGACACTTCTCCCTTCAAGAGGTGGAGCTTAATTCTCCTCCCTTCAGGCACAAGCTGGACTTAATGAGTTGCTTCTAAGAAATAGAATATAGACCTTCCTCAACTTACAATGGGGCTATATCCCAAGAAACTCATCAAAAATTGAAAATATTTTAAGTAGAAAATGCACTTGATATATCTAACCTACCCAGCATCATAGCCTGGCCTACCTTAAATGTGCTCAGAACACTTATATTATTAGCCTACAGTTGGGCAAAATCATCTAACACAAGGTCTATTTTATAATAAAATGTTGAATATCTCATGTAATTTATTGAATGCCATACTGAAAGTGAAAAATATAACAGTTGTATGGGTATAGAATGGTTGTAAGTGTATTAGTTGTTTATCCTCATGATCACATGACTGACAGGCAGCTGCAGCTCCCTGCTTCTGCCCAGCATCAGGAAAGAGTATGGTACTGCATATCAATAGCCTAGGAAAAGATTAAAATTCAAAATTCTAACTACAGTTTCTAATGAATATGCATCACTTTCACACCCTCATAAAGTTGAAAAATTGTAAGTTTAACAATGGTAAGTTGGGGACTACCTATAAAGTAGAAGTGATGAAGATTAGGAAGACTAAGTCAGAAAAAGCACTGCATCTTCCTCTCTGCTCTCTCTCTGATCACTCATGACCAGCTGCCATGTCAGGAGGACACTCAAACAGCCCTGTGGAAAGGCCCAGGTGGTCAGGAACTGAGGTCTTTTGCCAACAACTAGCAAGGAACTGAGGCACCCTGCCAACAGCCATGTGAGTGAGGCATCTTAAAAGGAGTCCAGGGAATTCCCTGGTGGTCCAGTGGCTAAGAATTGTGCTTTCACAGCCAAGGGCGAGGGTCGGGGAACTAAGATCCCGCAAGCCATGCGGCGTAGCCAAAAAAGAAAAAAATAAAATACACCACTTCCCTGGTGGTGCAGTTAGGTTAAGAATATGCCTGCCAATGCAGGAGACACGGGTTCAAGCCCTGGTCCGGGAAGATCCCACATGCTGTGGAGCAACTAAGCCCGTGCACCACAACTACTGAGCCTGCGCTCTAGAGCCTATGAGCCACAACTACTGAGCCTGCGCTCTAGAGCCCACGAGCCACAACTACTGGGCCCGTGCAACTAGAGCCCATGCTCCGCAACAAGAGAAGCTACCGCAATGAGAAGCCCGCACACCACAACCAAGAGCAGCCCCCGCTCACCGCAACTAGAGAAAGCCCGAGCGCAGCAACGAAGACCCAACGCAGCCAAAAAAAAAAGGTAGTCAAGCCTTCAGATGACTGGAGCTCTAGTCGATAGCTTTATTGCAACCTCATGAGACACCCTGAGTCAGAAGCACCCAGCAAAGCCTCTCCCAGATTCCTGACTCTCAGAAACTGTAGGATAATAAACGTTGCTTTGGTTTCAAGCCTCAAAGTTTTGGGGTTATTTGTTAGGCAGAAATATATAACTAATACCCTTATTTAGTTTCCTTTTTTTTTTTTTTTTTTTTTTTTGCAGTACGCAGGCCTCTCACTGTTGTGGCCTCTCCCATTGTGGAGTACAGGCTCCGGATGCACAGGCCCAGCGGCCATGGCTCACGGGCCCAGCCGCTCCGCGGCATGTGGGATCCTCCCAGACCGGGGCACGAACCCACGTCCCCTACATCGGCAGGCGGACTCTCAACCACTGCGCCACCAGGGGAGCCCTAGTTTCCATTCTTGATTCCAGCTGATGATGTGACGTAGCTTGAGAGTTTCATAGCTTGAACACATTTGGGTGCCAGTCCTTGGGGTAAAGAGGGGAACTAAATGACAAGGAGATTCTGTGGAAGAACTAGGCACATGACCTGATTAGGGTTTTAAAACCAACATTCTAACAAAAGAGAACAAGAGTGGCATCCAAGAAAGGAGTTAAGCTATTGGAACAGGAAAATTGAGAGAGAATGAGGGCCTGGACTAAAATGGCAACTTGTGAAGATGGAGGGAACCAAATGGATATTTTACTGTATAGGGAAGTTTTGTGTTTTGTGGTTGGGGAAGACTGGGGGAAGGAAAAACAACCTGGCTTCTGTCTGAAGTCACTTTCTTCGGGGAAGCCAATGCCTTCTAACTGCTGAATCCAAAAATCCAAAGGCCTTTTCCTAATTCTTCTCCTCCCTGAAACTCCGTGTTCCTTTGGCTTTGCTGGCACAGCGTTACCTGGCTCCCCTTCACCCTCTCAGACTGTACCATCTCTGCCCTTCCTCCTCATTCCTCCACATCTATCAACAACAACGCATTCTCTCTTTCACTCAGGGTTAAAACTTGGAGTTATTCTCAACTGTTCTCTCTCTCTTTTCTTTCTTCAACAAATATCTGTCAAATCCCTAACATGCACCAGATTCTATGTTAAACACTAGAGATGTAAATAGGCACGGCCCCAGTCGTTATGGAGTTTTCACTGTACTGGGGAAGACAGACATCAAACAATCACATAAGTGAGGGAAGTGAGGGAATTCCCTGGCGGTCCAGTGGCTAGGACTCCGCTCTTTCACTGCTGGGGCCGGAGGGAAGGGGGTGGGGGGCGGGAGGCGGGGTGGACTGGGCAGGTGGGTTTGATCCGTGGTTGGGGAACTAAGATCCCGCAAGCCACGTGGTGTGGCAAAAACAACAACAAATCACGTAAGTGAATATACACAAGGAGTATAGGGTATTTTTCCCTAGTCCAAATGTCTCTGCTTTAATACTTAAATAACTTTATTTAGGTATAATTGGTATATAATAAACTGCACACATTTAAAGTGTATAATTTTGTGAGTTTTTGACATGAAACCATCATTATAATCAAGATGATGAACATATCCATTAACCCCCCAACCTTCCTCATGCCCCCTTTTTTTTTTTTTTGCGGTACGCGGGCCTCTCACTGTTGTGGCCTCTCCCGCCGCGGAGCACAGGCTCCGGACGCGCAGGCTCAGCGGCCATGGCTCACGGGCCCAGCCGCTCCGCGGCATGTGGGATCTTCCCGGACCGGGGCACGAACACTTATCCCCTGCATCGGCAGGCGGACTCTCAACCACTGCGCCACCAGGGAAGCCCCCTCATACTCCTTTGTAATCTCTCTTGCCTTCACCCTCCCCTATCCCCAGGCAACCACTTCTGCTTTCTATCACTATAGATTAGTTTGAATTTTATGTAAGTGGAATCATACAATATATACTTTATTTCTTTGGCCTCTTTTTTCTCAGCATAAATTCAAGATTCATTCATTGTGTGGTACCATAGTTCATTTCTTTTTATTCCTGAGAAGTATCCCATTGTATGAATTACCATGAATTGTTTATTCATTTACCTGGTGATGAATTCTGGGTTTGTTTCCAGTTTTTTTGTGGTTTTTTTTTTTTTTGTCATTATAAATATGGTGCCAAGAATATTTGTGTACAAGTCTTTCTGTGCTCATCTGTTTCTTCTTCCCTGGGGTAAATATCTGGGAGTAGAATGGTTGAATCATATGGTAGATATATGTTTAACTTTTTAAAAAATTGCCGAATTGTTTCCAAAGTGTTTGCACCATTCATTTTACACTCCCACCAGCAGCGTATGAGAAATCCAGTTTCTCCACACCCTCTTCAACACTCAGATCAGACTTTTGAATTTTAGGTGTATGTATAGTGGTTTTATTTGCATTTCCCTAATGACTAATGATGTTGAATATCTTTTCATGTGTTTATTTGTCATCCATATATCTTCTTTGCTGAACAATCCTCTAAATCTTTTGCCCAATTTTTTTATTGGGCTGTTTGTTTTCTTATTATTGATTTTTTAAAAAACATTTTTTGTTTTTTTAAAATTAATTAATTAATTTTATTTTGGCTGTGCTGGGTCTTCATTACAGCACACGGGCTCTCTAGCTGTGGCCTACGGGCTTCTCTAGATGCAGTATGTGGGATCCTAGTTCCCCGACCACGGATCAAACCCAGGCCCCCTGCATTGGGAGCGCAGTCTTAACCACTGGACCATCAGGGAAGTCCCATTCTTATTATTGATTTTTGAGAGCTATTTCTATGTTCTGGATACAAGTCCTTTGTCAGATATGTGATTTGCAATAGTTTCTCCTAGTTCGTGCCTTATTTTTAGTTCTCTTAACAATGCCTTTCAAAGAGCATTAGTTTTTAGTTTTGACGAAGTCCAGTATATCCATTTGTCTTTTTAAGGATTGTGCTAAGGATAACTAAGAAATTTTGCCTCACCCAGGTCACAGAAAAGGGCAAACTGTAGCCTGAAGGAGAAGATTGAAGAGACAGGGCCAGAGACAGTCACCAGGGGGGGCCCTGGGCAAGGGGGGTGGGGGAGGAGGAAGAGACCCAGTTGCGGGTGATTAAGACATTGGGTGGATTTTCGCACAAGCAGAGTAGTGGATATAGTTTATTAGCATTCAGCATATATTCCCACATTCCCAGCATGTATTTTCCTTCTAGTGTGCTTTCTTATACTGCAGAGGCTGAAAAGATAAGGATTATACTTCTCAGAATACCCTGTAGCCAGTCAGATGTATGCGGGTGAGATTTAGAAGGCAGAAGTGAGACAAAGGCCATCATGCTGCTGCTTGGGCTGTTTCTCCAGGCAAGCAAGCCCATAGAGATATGATCTATTTCTACTGCGGTAATCCAATGATGTCTCAAGCTTTGCAAATATTGAGAGGTGGTTGCATTAGAGTGTAGCAGCGGCAGTGTCCTGATCATAGATTCCAGATCCTTGGATCACAGTTGGCAACCACTTGTTCTCAAGCCCCATCATCAGTGGAAACCTCTAGGTGCCCCACCCTCTCTGACTATGGCAGAGGTAGCACCTTCCCCGACAGAGCACTTTTATCATGTTCTGGAGCTCATTGCTAGAGCTATCCTTGTACTACTTGGAGGGCTTTTTTGTTTCCTGCATTGAACCCTCAGTCATACAAGCAGTCAGACTGTATCTGAGAGGAATGATGAAGAGTAAAAGGGCTCAGTGGTGTGGGAAGAATGTCACAATGTATGAAATCATTCATTTGTTCAATGAGCATGTAACAGACACAAAGTGGGCGCTGTTGCTAGATACTAGGAATATCAGCCTGCCCTGAAGGAGCTTACACAATCTGATGATTCATGATCTGATGATAGAGATATATTAGGAAACTATGTGCTCATAGACGTGTTCTCATCAAATTTGGAGAAGTCATGAAAGACGTGACCTGTAAGCCTAGTTTTGATGGATGAATAAGAATTAGCCAGCCAAGAGGAAGGGGAAGATCCTTCTATCAATATCAGTTTATTATCAAAAGTTTTAAATGTCTATTCACATCCCCTCCACACACACACACACACACACCTCCCCAGGAGAGAGAAGGAGAGCGCAGATGTGTGTCTCTAAAGACCTTAAAGGAGGCGGCTGGGGATAATGTAGGCGCCTCCTAGATGGGGAGGGAGCAGGCGGAGGTAGGAGTTTGAAAGTGTTTTGAGTAAGGGGGTGGAAGCAGTTGACCTAAGAGAGATTCTGGGCTTCCCTAGAGAATAAGGGTAAGGCAACCTCAAGCTGGCCTCAACTTTTCAGTCCTCTTTACCCCTCACTTCTCACAAGAGAATCAGAATGGCATGGGATTCCGAGTCCACAGCCAGGGTCTCTGCTTATGAGCTATAAGGTCTTGGACATATTATTTAACTTCTTTTAGTCTGTTTACTCATCTATGCAATGAGGATAATGACAGTACCTCCCTCCCACAGTGTTGTGAAGGTCAAACCAGATAGTGGATGTGAAAAAAAAGTTGTAAATTATAAAGCACTGTAAAAATATTAGTCACTATTATCAAGTAGGTACCTAAGTCTTGTTGATTCTATCGCAGGTATATCTCTGTTATAGACTGAATTGTGTCCTCCCCAAATTTGTACGTGGACAATGTGACTGTATTTGGTGACAGGGCCTTTAAAGAGGCAATTAAGGTTAAAGGAGGTCATAAAGGTGGGGTGCTAATCTGACAGGACGGTGTCCTTATTAAGAAGAGGAAGAGACACTAGAGCCCTCTCTCCATATGAGTACAGAGGAAAGCCCAGGTGAGGGCACAGCAAGAAGGCAGACATCTGCAAGCCAGGAAGAGATGTCTCACCAGAAACTAACCCTGAAGGCACCTTGATCTTGGATTTCTAGCCTCCAAGACTGTGAGAAAGTGAATCTCTGTCGTTTAAGACACCCAGTCTCTGGTATTTTACTACAGCAGCCTGAGCAGACTAATGTAATCTCCGCCTCCCCCCCGCCCCCCCAGCCTGTTTTACTTCTCTTCATCCCCCATCCTGATTCTGTTCAGGCCCTTGTCTTCTCCGTATCATCTCTGCAGACCTCTC
The DNA here is from genome assembly GCF_003676395.1 of Aethalodelphis obliquidens. NCBI lineage: Eukaryota > Metazoa > Chordata > Mammalia > Artiodactyla > Delphinidae > Aethalodelphis > Aethalodelphis obliquidens. Next base: position 2,014,273 of record NW_020837952.1, on the reverse strand, counting down.
TGTGTTCTCAAATGCTGCTAAAGGAATCCTTCCAAAGAGTATACTTAAAAACTGACTAGGACACAGGATATCTACAGCATAAAAGACTCAGCTGAGCATGAGACTCCTCTAAACTTGATTCCCATGCCTTTCTAGCTTTGTCTCCTGTCCTCCCACTATATACCCTATGCCCCAGCCTCACTGAAATTCTTACCATTGCTCAGACATTCTGTGCTCTTTCACCTGTATGGTTCCTCCTTCCTGAAATGCCTTTTCCCCTTCCTGATCACCCTTCCTTCCATCACCTTCTCATTCACACTGTCTCACTTTTTCCACTGGCACCCCTATTTATCCTTCAGCCCTGGATCAAATGTCATCTGCTCCCTGAAGCCTTAGGCAGCACTTTGCACAACCTTCTATTACAAAACTTACCACATTGTTTTGTAAACACTATTTTCAGTCTTTCCTACTAGATTCCGAGAATCTGAAAGAAAGACACTTATTGATCACTGAATCTTCTTTTGTACTTGAAACAAAGCAGGTACTGCATACGCATGTCTTACATAAACAAACCAAAAAACCCCACAGCCCAGACAAGACATACACAAAAAAATTAAACAAAAAAGGCAGTAGAGGAACCACGAGTGATCAGGTATCCTCCATGACACCTAGCCCAGTGTCTTGCATGTAGTAGACTCTCAGTAATATCACTGAATTAAGTTCCAAAGGAAAAGTAGAGAAAATAAGAATTATGATCATTTAAATCTGGGAGAAATCCAGGATGGGATTTAAAAGCTGGTATCCACTAAAATAACACCAATTATCCTATCTGGTGCCTTCAAACTTCATCCATACTCCTCCTCTCTACCTTACCTCCTCTGCTCCAGACTCTGAGCTCTTTTGAAGTGCGGAGGGGCGAGTCTCTCACTCATCTTTGTACCTTGCCTTCTTTATCTACTGGTATTTAGCCAGATGCTTTGCATGTGATAAGCATCCAATAGAGTTTGTTGCATTTCGTTAAATACCAAAGATTATGCTGAACCTGGGGTGGGGGTGGATTTGAATAGGCTGCACAGAAGAAAGCAGAAATACAGATCAGGGACACAGTAGGAGTGTATGTGTTTCCTATTGCTGTTCTAACAAATTACCACAAACTTAGTGGGTTAAAACAATACAGATTTATTATCTTACAGTTCTAGAGGTTAGAAGTCTGAAAACAGATCCTACAGGGCTAAAATTAAAGTGTTAGGGCTATGTTCCTTCTAAAAGCTCTAGGGGAGAATCTGCTTCCTTACCTTTTCCAGTTTCTAGGGGCTGCTGCATTCTTTGGCTGGTGACCCTGCATCACTCTAACCTCTGCTTCTGTTGTCACATCTCCTTCTCTCATTCTGACCCTCCTGCCTCCCCCTTTAAGGACCCTTGTGGCTACCTTGAGCCCACCCAGATAATCCAGGATAACCTTCTCATCTCAAGATCCTTAACTTAATCTTATCTGCAAAGTCCCTTTTGCCACATAAAATAACATATTCACAGGTTCTGGGGATTAGGATGTGGTACTTTGGGGAGCCATTATTCCGTCTGAAGACATAAGAATGCACAGCTAATGTTAGGAGATGGACCTTTCCAGCTGAAGCAAAGGGTTTCTGAATAGTAGAGCCAGGTAAGATAGGAAAAGTAGATTGAAGAGGCATTGGGGTTTGGAGATGATACAGATCATTGAATACCAGATTAAGTTTCAGCTTTATCTGTATAAAGTAAGAAAGCTTTGAAGGTGGGTGAGCAGAGAGTTAACAATGAAAGACGTAATCTAGCAGACTCCAGAAGACCCTAGAGTATGTATATTTGGTGATCAAATAAAACCACAAATAAAAGGTTTGGGACCAAGAAACTGCACCAAAGTGAATACATTGCTGTTTACTGTCAAGTCTCTCCTTTCTGCTACATGTTCCTTGAGAATCCATAATAAATGACTGATGAGTTATTTCCTCTCTTGAATTCTAAATTTTTTGTCTAGTGGAAGTCTTCAGCTGTGCTATAACTCATCTGTCCTAGAAGAGTCTGCTACAGCAATTGGGAAAGTGTGTTTGGGGTGGGGGGAGGAGGAGAGGGGATAAGATGTGAGTTAATTGATTTGTCCAACTGACTGGAGGAGGCTGAGCTTTTCGGGAGTTTCAATGGTTTGCAAAGACAGGGACTTCAGTTTTTGGTTGTAAACAATAGAAACCTAACTCAGACTGACTTACAAAAAAGTAGAATCTACCAGCTTTAAATTGCATCAATATGCTGATGATTTTTATTTTTAAGCAATTTTTTTTTGGGGGGGTGGTGTGCTGGGTCTTAGTTGCGGCAGGCAGGCTCAGTTGTGGCATGCAAACTCTCAGTTGCTCCGCGGCATGTGGGATCTAGTTCCCTGACCAGGGATCGAACCCCGGGCCCACTGCATTGGGAACTCAGAGTCTTAACCACTGCGCCACCAAGGAAGTGTCCTGATAATTTTTTTTTTTTTTTAGCGGTACGCGGGCCTCTCACTGTTGTGGCCTCTCGCACTGCGGAGCACAGGCTCCGGATGCGCAGGCTCAGCGGCCATGGCTCATGGGCCCAGCCGCTCCGCGGCGTATGGGATCCTCCCAGACCGGGGCACGAACCCATGTCCCCTGCATCGGCAGGCGGACTCCCAACCACTGCACCACCAGGGAAGCCCTCCTGATAATTTTTATAAGTTTATTTATTTTTGGCTGCGTTGGGTCTTTGTTGCTGCATGCAGGCTTTCTCTAGTTGTGGTGAGCGAGGGCTACTCTTTGTTGTGGTGCGCAGGCTTCTCATTGCGGTGGCTTCTCTTGTTGAGGAGCATGGTCTCTAGGCTCATGGGCTTCAGTAGTTGTGGCTCACGGGCTTAGTTGCTCCGCAGCATGTGGGATCTTCCTGGACCAGGGATCGAACCCGTGCCCCTGCATTGGCAGGCAGATTCTTAACCACTGCGCCACCAGGGAAGTACCCCCTGATGATTTTTAAATTGACATTGCCAGCCTGGATCTCCAGTCTCATACATACCCAAATGCCTAGTGGCTAACTCTACTTGGATGTCCAATCAGCAAATCAAGCTCAATATGGCCAAAACACTGTTCCTGATCTTCCCTTTCTGGCTGTCCCTCACCAAATCGACTCCTCCCACAATCTTTCTCAATTTCAGTTAATGAAAACTCCACTCTCCCAGTTGCTCAGGTCAAATGCTTTGGAGTTAACTTTCATTCGCCCGCCACATTCCAAACTGTCAAATAATTCTATTGGCTCTACTTTCAATCCATTGAAAATCTGACCATTTCTCTCTACCTGTACAGCTACTACCTCACTCCAAACCACCATCATCTCTCACCTAACTGGTCTTCCTGCCCATGCCTCTATTCAGTTTATTTTCCATGCAAGAGCCAGAAGATCCTTTAAAACATAAGTTAGATCATGTCACTCCTCTGCTCAAACTCTTCCAATGGCTACTGATCCTACTTAGAGAAAAACCAAAGTCATTGCAACAGCCTACAATGCCCCGCACAATATGGCTTCTCGTTACCTTTCTGACCTCATCTTTTACTACTCTTTCCCTTGCTCAATGCACTCCAGCCACATTGGCCTCCTTTCTGTTCCTCTAACACATCAGGCATAGTATGTACCTGTCATTCCCTCTGTTTGGATCATTCTTCCTCCAGATAGTCACATGGCTTAATTCCTCACTTTCTTCAGATCTTTATCCAAATGTTATCTTAATAGTGAGGTCTGCTCCGATCGTCCTATTTAAAATTGTAATCCCCTTCCACATCTATCCCCTTTCAATTTTATTTTTATTAACATGGATCACTAACATCTGTACGTTTTACTTATTTAGTTTATTGTTTATCTCTTCTCCTACCCAGAATGTAAATTCCAGGAGAGCAAGATGTATGCCTTTTTTTTTTCTTTTCTTTTCTTTTTCCTTCGGCCGTGCAGCGCTGCTTGCAGGATCCTAGTTCCCCAACCAGGGGTCAACCCAGGCCTCCAGCATTGGAAGCACAGAGTCCCAACCACTGGGCCACCAGGGAATTCCCTCTATGCCTGTTTTTGTTCACAGCTGTATCTTCGATGCCTAAAACAGTATCTGACCTATAATGAACTTTTCAGTAAATATTTGTTGAATAAATGAATGAAAATGGTTGGAGTCAGGTTCTCAGCATGCTATTAGAACTCTCTTAGCTTCGCTTTCCTCTGCATTGACTTCATTCTCAAACAGGCTTGAGGTGTTACGGGTAATGGCATGCTGGCTACCAGCAGCTCCAGATTTACATTCTCACAATTCAGCAGCCTTAATGGGAAAAGAGTGCCTCTTTCCTGATTATTCCAGCGAAAGCCTTAGAAATGAGTTTTATATTCTGGCTTGGGTCAAGTGTCAATCCCTAAAACAGTCTCTAAAGGTAGAGCAAGAAAATGCTGTGACTGGCCAGGCCTGGGTCATGGGGCTTCCTGGGATGGGGGTGAAGTTCAGCTCTACGTAGACTGAGAACAGGGGAATGTAGTTCCCTAAAAGGAAATGGGGTGCTATCACTTGAAGAAGAGGGATGTAGATTTGGCCAGCAGAAACAACAGATGTCCATCACATCATAAATGATGACCCACCCAGCAGACCTAGTCCAGAACAACATTCTTCTCCTGCCCCTCCATTTTCACCTCCAACTAGATCAACCCCTGAACGTTGGTAAAGTCCTCTCCTCCTAAATGCCTTTTCACCTGTCTCTGTCAGTTAAGGTATTCCCCGTCCCTAAATGCCCAGTTCAAATATGATCTCCCTTACCATGACTCTTTAACAGATGTTGTCTCTCTCCCACTTCTGAGCATCCTAGTTGTTTCTACTTCTCTTGTCGTTATCTTTTCACACTGTACCCTATATCTCACTTATTTGTACACATTATGAGCTGTTGTGGAAAAGGGCCGTTTCCCGCGGCAGCAACTGCGGTGATTAGATACGCACCAAGGCCGCCAGGGCGCGCCAAGCGCCAGGCGCGAGGCAGCCGGGGGCTGGAGGCGCTGTGATTGGCAATTGCGGCAGTCAATCGGGCGCAGGCGGGGGCAGGGTGGGGCGGGCCGCCCTAGAGGCCCGTGGGCGAGAGGCGGGGCCTGCATGAATGGGGCGCGAGGCGCGCGGCTGCAGTCGGCGCTCGGGGGGGAAGCGGGAGTCCCAGCCGGGAGTGGGTGGGAGGAAGCGAGGTGGGGAGGGGAGGGAAAGAACGCGGGGGGCGGGGAGGGGCAGCGCCGGGGCGGCGCGCCGAGAGCGGCGAGGCGGCGGGTGTGAGCTAGAGCCGTGGCCGTGGTTCCTGTCGCTTCGGTGCCGCTGTCCGCTGCGCCGCCTCCTGCCGGACCCCGAGGAGCCCCCGACCCGGCGGAGGAGTCGGGACTGGGGTAGCCGGCGCTGAGGGAGGAGTCGGGTCCGAACGGCCGCGCCAAAGACCCCCGGGCGTGGAGGTGGGGGGCTGAGGCCCCCGAGGGGGCCCCGCCGCTATGGGCAACCTGGAGAGCGCCGAGGGCGGCCAGGGCGAGCCTCCCTCTGTCTCGCTGCTGCCGCCGCCCGGCAAAATGCCGATGCCTGAGCCCTGTGAGCTGGAAGAGAGGTTCGCCTTGGTGCTGGTGAGAGCTGAGCCTGGTCCCTTCCCCCTCCTACCGCCCCGCAGGTCCCAGCGCCCCGGGTGGGTTCCTTGGTACGGCCCACCCCTTCAGTCAGGGCCCCCGATGGGTCTCGGCCCCCAGCGCCTTCCCAGGAACCTCTGAGCAGCCCCGTCGGGGACCTCCCAACCGACGCCTCAACCGCTGGACACTTAGGAGGAGGGGTCCCCAACCCGGGACCGCCCCAGGATCCAGACTTCTTCCTCTTCCCTTCCCCTTCTGCCGCCCTTCGCACTTCTCCTCACTTCCCTGACGGTCTCCGCAGGTCCCTAGGATTCTCATTCCTAAACCTTTGGCTGGTGCGGGGGAATTCAGAAGCTCAGGGCCGGCCCACTCCCCAGCCTAAGTCCGGGTTCTCTGACTGGGGAGACCGCCTCTCGTGTTAACATGGAGGCTTTCCAGGGAGTGGGTCCTACTCCCAGCCCAGACCAGATGTTTGGGGGAGAGGAGGGGGAATGGAGGGGGACTGGCAGCTCGTGAAGGGGGTGGAATAAAGAGTGATGCCATTCTACTTATTTTCAGAACGGCCTGCAGGCATCCTGCAAAGTTACAGTGGGTTTGCCTAAAAGAGCTGAACATGTGGATAAGCCATTTCACTAGTGTATTTTTCCAATTGAAACAATACACAAACCATCCTGCCTCCCCCACCCCACCCCTTTTATGTTAAGCCCTAGTGGCTGGTTTGTGTTTTTTGCCTGTGCTTCTTTTTAGTCTTTCTGTAGGTTCCTAAATGATCTGTATGGATGAGTTTTTAGAGCTGACTTTGGGATTCTTCTTTGATGTGGGAACTGGACATTGATGTCGGTGGCTCTGTGGACAAGAGAGCGTCTGAGCTGGTATCACTGAGATGGAGGCAGAGAATATGTCGGAGCTAAAAATGAAGTTTTGGAGAAAGAAAGTGAGCTAGGTGAAGGAACGTTTGCTAACAGAGGTAAATCTTAGAGAAACTTGGGGAAATAGTTCCCAGTTCCTCAAAGAACTCTCTAAGAGGCAGTGTTAATGCTGCCGTTATTGTTACTATGGCCTGAAGGGCTGACTTTGCCTTTGCCTGTGAGGAGGGTTAAGTTGTGACTTAGCAGCCTTATTGGATTTCATCTGCTTTGGAATAGGAAGATTAGATCTGTTGGCACCAGTGAAGCTGTCTAGAGATCCTGGCCTCTCCGATGGTGCAGAGCCTGACATCAGCCCACTGGCACCATAGCCAGATCAGAGAGGGTTCACGGGGTTCCAAGGGGAAGCTGGCACCTATCTGCCCATCAGCTCTGTGAAGGGCCAAAGGGATCTGGGCCACATGTCTTGTGGCCCTCTGCATTTCCCCCAGCATCCTCGGGGGATGGGGTGAGTCAGTGATTACTAATGTGCTGTGGCCATCTCAGAGGCTGAGGAGAGCCTGGGACTTGGTGCCCTTGCAAACAAGAGCTCAACTGTTGGGGGAAAAGAGTGGGAGGGAATCTGCCCTCCAGTGGGGGTGTGAAAACCCCCATGGAGTGGCATGAGGTAGCTACAGAAATTGGAGAAAAAGGGATGTAAAGGGATGTTCAGAGGTGGACTGGGTAGGGGGCTGCCTTAGGTAGGCGCTACCAGGCTGTTTGTTGTGAGAGCTCAGAACCAGAGTTGGTCATGTCCTCACTGGAGTTTGGTTGACACATTTGTTTAGTTGGCAGATTAATGGCTTAATATTTACAAAATGCATATGGTATCCTGATTACTAGCCAGAGAGCCTAGGTCAAACTGGGGACCGTACCACCCACTTGTAAGCCTAACTTTCAGCATAAAGTTTTGATTTGTTTCCTCGTGGCTTTTGTTTTCGTCTTGTTACTGTGTGCCTGAGCCGCTGCTAATGGGGAGTTGTAACAGGGCAGGCCAGGGCTAATTAGCTGTCTTAGGAAGGGAGGAGATTTTACCTCAGTTTTCTAACACAGGGAAATCATGCTTTCTTGGGGATTTGAGTTCTTCGCTAGGGACTGTTAAAGATCCCTCTTTCCTCTGTTTCTAAAACATGCCCTTTCCAGTATCCTTTGGGAACAGTACTGACTATTGGATGTTTGACCCTGGAACAGGCTCATGTATATTTCCTGACAGTCAGGAGAAGCATAGTACAGTAGAAAAAGCAGGAGCCGTGTCTTAGCGATCATCTTAACCTCTCTGAGCCTAGATTTGCTCATCTGTACAATGGGGCTAATGATTACCATCCTGGTGGGATTTTGAGAATTGAGGGGGTCTATATAAGGTACTTGGCACCCAGTAGGTACTCAATATAGATCAGTTTCTTTTCTTGATTGTGTAAAAGAGTAAGACAGGTTGCTCCTTTTATACCATTTTCTTCCCCAGATTGATTTGGTTTACGGACAAACTATTTGTTGGTTTTGCTGAAGTGATGTACTGGTGTCCTGGTTAAGCATATGGATTTTCAAGTCAAAGTGGGCTCAATACTGGCTCCTCACAGTCTCCAGTTAGAAAAGTGTTTGACCTTAATCAAGTTACTTAATCTTTTTGGGTCCCAGTTTCCTCTTATAAATGAGGATAATAATAGTATTTGCCACATGAGGTTATTGTGTAAATTTAATGAAACTAGAAGTTAAGTACTTAGTTAGCAGAGTCTGGCATCTACTATATGCTTGGTAAATGGTAGTTTTTAAATGTGTAACTCTCAGCAGTGACTCAGATCTGAGATCACTTGTATTCCCAAAATGGTATTTTAAGTTCAGTAATCTGATGAAACCAGTTACCCTGTTCTGTATAGCCAGACTCAGGATATGCTGCTGCTGTTACATGGAGGGCTTCCCCAGTCCCACTGTATCTATGGAAACCCCCCCTGAAAAGCACCCTGGCTGGGGAAGTTGTATCATTGCTGAGTCAAGACCACAGGCTCCCAGCTTTCTGGTGCAGACACATGATCTGACCCACAGCCTGTCAGCCGAGGTTGGGTAACTCGTCTGAAGCCATGAGGTGGTTTGTGCAGGACATAGTCCTACCCCAGCCCAGTGCCCTAATCCAGGGCTTTCCTGCTGGTATGCTGGGATACTGATCCCCTCAGCCCTGGCAGCAGCTCAGGTCCCAGATTGGTCCCGTCTGGCTGGATCAGCTTCCACCATTTACCCTGTGTACTGTGCAAATAGTATTTTCTAGGTGTGTCCTGATATTAAAAAGGTTGTGAAGCTGCTGTGTTACACTGTTTTCTTGGGATCCTTCCTTACCCCCTGTCTTGGCAGCAGCCCCTATTCTGTTGAGGACTGAGAAGTTTAGGATGGTCAGTTATTGGAGCTCCTCTTTATTAATACCAGGATGAGATCTCTGGTCCGGTAAAGCCCCCTTCTGTGTTTTGGTCCTGACTAGTCTACTACCTTAGTTGCTCAGAAGCTAGTATGCTGGCCAGTACTTGCCTTTCCTTAGATAGAGAGGGGAGGCAGAGGGCTTTAATGGCTTTAAAAGGATAGCTGTCTGCTTTTGCTGTGTTTGCACCCTGATTTTTCTGTTTACTGGCTTACTACAGATTTGAAACGAAGTCTAAAGGTTCTAATGCCAGAAAAAGCCCTGGATATCCCTCAAGAGGAGGCTCTCAGGGCATGAGGGTGGGGCTGTGTGACGGGCTGTCCCTGCCGTGGCCCCTCCTTTCACATTTCCCTGGTGAAGACTGATGACTTGGGGTTTTGCTATAAGTGTAGCATTGATGTGGGAGCTAAGCTGGCCTGGGTGCTAGTTGTCAAGAGGCTTTGAGAGGCCTCCTTTGACATAGAAAGGGGCTGGGAAAAACTTGGACTAAATATCAAGTTCCAAATCGCCATGGTGGAAATGTTTTTCCCAGCCCTGGGGATTGTGGTGAATTAGTTCAGGCTGGGATAGAACTTGGGGGAGGGTAAGGGCCCTTGACAGCTGTCAGAGCAACCCCCTCATTTAGAGACCCCACTGAGAAGACCCTAGGGCACAGAGAGAAACCTCATTCCTTGACTTTCCCATATGACCCTGCTTTAGATTGGGGAGGTGTAGGGGTAGGTGGGAGGGAGATGGAACTGATGCAGTGGACTCCTTGTGATTTGGGAATGTTTTCATGGCTCAAAGGGAAGCTCAGCTTTTTTCCTTTTTTCCCTTAAAGTAATACTCATTCTCTAAAAACAAGTTTGGGCAATTTAGAAAGAAGAAAAGATTGAAGATTTAGGTTGAAGGAAAAAGTCCATATTTTCTCCATTCCTTTAGCAAATGGAGGCAATGTGTTTTATTATTTTTTTAAATTTATTGTTTTATTTTTGGCGGTATTGGGTCTTCGTTGCTGCGTGCAGGCTTTTCTCTGGTTGTGGCGAGCAGGGGCTACTCTTCGTTGCGGTGTGTGGGCTTCTCATTGTGGTGACTTTTTTTGTCTCGGAGCACAGGCTCTAGGCGTGCAGGCTTCAGTAGTTGTGGCACACGGTCTCAGTAGTTGTGGCTCGCGGGCTCTATAGCTCAGGCTCAGTAGTTGTGGCTCACAGGCTTAGTTGCTCTGTGGCATGTGGGATCTTCCCGGACCAGGGCTCGAACCCGTGTTCCCTGCATTGGCAGGCGGACTCTTAACCACTGAGCCAACAGGGAAGCCCGACAATGTGTGTTAAAACTTTCCATGTTTTTGTCTTTGCATAGGGATTTTTTTTTTAATTAATTAATTTTATTTATTTATTTTTGACTGTGTTGGGTCTTTGTTGCTGCGTGCGAGCTTTCTCTAGTTGCGGAGAGCAGGGGCTACTCTTTGTTGCAGTGCGTGGGCTTCTCATTGTGGTGGCTTCTCTTGTTGCAGAGCACAAGCTCTAGGCGCACAGGCTTCAGTAGTTGTGGCTTGCAGGCTCTAGAGCGCTGGCTCAGTAGTTGTGGTGCACGGGCTTAGTTGCTCCGTGGCACGTGGGATCTTCCCAGGCCAGGGCTCGAACCTGTGTCCCCTGCATTGGTAGGCAGATTCTTAACCACTGCGCCATCAGGGAAGCCCTCTGCACAGGGTTTTGTACAATGTTGTGATAGTAGTGTGTGTGTGCGTGTGTGTGTGTACACACACATATTTATCCAACATGGCTTTTTTTTTTTTTGCTTTTGTTATTTCATTAGTTTTCCCAGGATAGTCACTGTAAACATTTTTAAATGCTTGTACAATGGTCCATCAAGTGAATGTACCATTGTTTACTTAACTCTCCTCTTGTTGGACATTTAGGTTGTTTGCCTCTATTTGCCATCATAAACAATGCTGTGATGAACATCTTGGTGTACCTTTTCAATAGTTAGAGTTTTCCTTGGGATAGAAACCCCAAATTGAACTTCCTAGATTGTAGGATATGTTTTTAAGGTCCTAAATACATATTTCCACATTTTTTTTAAAAAGAGAGTAATTCATGTGAGTGTCCTTAAAGGGAGGTTGCAGGATTGAGGATAGCTTCTTTTCTCCTGATTATGAAAATAAGACATATTTAGTAAGCAAATTTAGAAGTAAAAAGTGTGAAAAGTATAAAACATATGGAAAAGTATAAAGAAGAGCATTAAAATCACCTGTAATCTCTCCATTTACTATTAACATTTTGATATACTTATATATATTTTAACAATTAGAGTCATACTGTGCATATTGTTTTGTAAACTGATTTTTAATTTTACTATTTGAAGCATTTTCTCATTTGTCTAAATATTCTTCAGTCTTATGATTTCATGGCTAGTAAAGTATTCCGTAATACAGTATTTTATTACTGCCTTATATTTCTCTCTCTCTCCGCTTTTTGCTACTATAATTAACACTGTGATGAATTTTCTGTGCATAAATATTTGGGTGCATGTCTGATTATTTCCTTGGGATAAATTGCTTTTAAAGGCCTTTGAGAAGTATGCCTTCTAAAAAAGTTGTACCAGTTGTCTTTTCCACTGATAGTGTGTCTCCCTTTCTCCATAAGCTAACCATTACTGCATGGTTTAACTTTAAACACCTTTGCCAGTTTAATTAGTGAGCAATGGTATTTTGTTTTAATTTGTATTTCTTTTAACATTTCATCATAAGTGTTTTGGCCATCTTTTTTTTTTTTAAACATCTTTAAAAATATGGAACACATCACGAATTGGCGTATTATCCTTGCGCAGGGGCCATGCTAATCTTCTCTGTATCGTTCCAATTTGAGTATATGTGCTGCCGAAGCGAGCACTTGGCCATCTTTTTTATGTGTTCTTAGCTCTCTGCTGGGGATTTATTATACATACATATTTCTATGTAATAAATGTATATGTTTCCACACTTGTTAATTATAAAATATTTTTCATATATGAAAGAGCATATATAACTATTATGTAAGATTAAAATAATAATGAAATGGATAACAGTGTATCCACTGGAGAGTTCTTGGAATTGCTTCCTGCCCCTTAATTTCTTCTCTCTGCTATTTTATCTGGGATGAAAAAGCCCTTTAGCTCAGGACTTATTGGGTCTGTTTCTGCAGCTGGGACAGTCCAGGTGGCAGCCACACTAGTGCTTCATAGCTCTGTCTGTGGGGAAACAACCACTGCAGCTGGTGAGAACAGGAACTGGTTGTGGTGGAAATAGCTAATCTTCAATGAAGTGAAAAAAGAAGCCAAGGTGGAGAGGAAATGAGACCACAGATCCTCCCCTGCCCCTGGGGTTGCCTGGGAAGGCTGGTCAGAGCCAGGGCCGCAGTTCCGTGGTCGAGACCAAAGAATCTGCCCCAGAGCTGACTGTAGTCGGCCCAGGGGACAGCAGCGCTGGCGGCCTGAAGTCAGCGTGTTATCTGCTCAGCCAGGCTGGTCACCTCCATTCTGGGGAATGTTTCTCCTAAGTCTGCGCTGAGCTGAAGCACCGCCAGGGAAAGGGTTCATTCCAGTTCGGAAATGCACTTCAGAGAAGAGGAAGGACCTTTTTCTTAAAAGATAAGAGAGGGTGCTGTCTCTACACAGCCCCTGCACCCTGCTCCTTGCTGGATACTCTAGGGCCCCCTCTTTTTGAACAGCACCACATGGGAACTGAAGGGTTTCGAGGTTGTCATCCATGAAGAAGAGGTTTCCAGAATAGAGATGAACTAGGCAGCTAGAATCCCTGAGTTCCCATTTCCAGTCTCTCCGCCTCCCTCAGCAGAGCCACATTTTTCTATCTTGTTTTCCTTCCATGGGAGAATGAGTCCCCCAAGAAAGATATAAAGGTATTAGGCTGCCTCTCTGTCCTTAAAATACTCTGGTTGTCTGTGCCTCCCACACTCCTCTCTACTTCTTCTGTTTTCACCTTTCAGAATCCTCTTTCCAAAATCTCTTATGCTTTCTGTCTTCCATCACTTTACAACGAAGTTGTGGGTTGGAAGTTTGTGTGGTGGGTAGGGGAGGACCTGGATAGGGTTTTGGCGGAGCAGTTTCCCCCCCCCTTTACTAATATGCATACTCTTCTCAGTTTATAAAGTACTTTGAGGTACTTGAAGGGTGTTCTAAACAATGTTCAGAACCACGAGGGGATATCAGAATTATTTACGTGACAAATTTTGCAAGTAGAGGAAGGATTTAGGCTGTTGTATGCTCGTGATAGTTCAATTCTTGTCCTCATCTCTTTCCTCGTTCCCTCCCCATCTCTTTTACCACCTTCTCACCCTCACCCGGGTTATTGACAGAGCTGGATGGGCTGGTGGTCCTGTCTCTGGGTCCCTAAAAACATTAACGGGGAAGGAATATACTCTCTTCTTGCCCTGCTTGCTCATTTCTACTTAGATCTGGACTAGAGAGTGTCACAGCCCTCCTCCGATTGCTCATGCCATCTCTAAGTAAGAGCTGGGCATGAGCCTTGTGTTTGGGTACTTTGGAGATGGTTATCTTGTTTTAAGGACTAGCTACAGTTTAGAGCAGAGTTAGTTTCCGCTCAGTTTTTACCAGCTTCCTTGCAGGGAGCTGGAGAGCCAGTCCCTAGATCTTCCCAGTATTTCCCGTGAAACCTTAAAAAAAATATGTCCTGGAAGGAAGTAGCTGGTTTGAGACTCTTGCAGGCTTAGGATGTTTTGAAAGAAAAAACATCAGTTTTGGAATCAGAAGACTTGGGTTCTGGTCCAGCTTGATACCCTTTTTTTTTTCTTTTCCCCCAGTTGATGACCTTAGGCAAAGTCTATAACTTTTCTGAGCCAATTTCATCCTTATGAAATTGGTGATGATCATACCTACTTTACAGGGTTTTGAAGATGTTTAAAGTAGACAACATAATAAAAATAGTTTATAATCTATAAAGGTTCTACAATTAAATGTTTGTGGCATATACATTACCCAGTATATACCACCCCTATTCCCATCAGTTAAAGTGGTTTTCAGCTGGGGGAGGTACTGTCCCAGAAGGGGGTTTTTTTGGCAAGTGAGGATGTTTTGGTTATCACACTGACTTGGAGTGGGGAGGGGCGAGTTACTTCTGACATTTAGTGCCCGAGGGCTGGGGATGTTAACCATCCTACAGCATTTGGGTCAGTCCCACACAGTAAAGAATGATCTTACCTAAAATGCTGATAGCGCTTCTGCTGAGAATTATCTTCTACTAATCTGTACCTCTGTTGTCTTTTTTTTGGGGGGGGTGGATAACTCTGTTTTTTTGGTTTTTTAAAAATTTATTTACTTATTTATTTTTGGCTGCATTGGGTCTTCGTTGCTGCGTGCGGGCTTTCTCTAGTTGCGGCGAGCAGGGGCTACTCTTCGTTGCAGTGTGCCGGCTTCTCATTGCAGTGGCTTCTCGTTGTGGAGCACAGGCTCTAGGCGTGCGGGCTTCAGTAGTTGTGGCACGTGGGCTCAGTAGTTGTGGCTCACGGGCTCTAGAGTGCAGGCTCAGTAGTTGTGGCGCACGGGCTTAGTTGCTCCGTGGCATGTGGGATCTTCCCAGACCAGGGCTCAAACCCGTGTCCCCTGCATTGGCAGGCGGACTCTTAACCACTGCGCCACCAGGGAAGTCAGGTGTTTCGTTTTTTTTTTTTAATTTTTATTGGAGTATAGTTGATTTACAATGTTGTATTAGTTTCTACTGTACAGCAAGGTGAGTCAGCTATACGTATACATATATCCCTCTTTTTTGGATTTTCTTTTTTTATAAATGTATTTATTTTATTTATTTATTTTTGGCTGCATTGGTTCTTTGTTGCTGTGTGCAGGCTTTCTCTAGTAGCGACAAGCGGGGGCTACTCTTTGTCGCGATGCACGGCCTTCTCATTGCAGTGGCTTCTCTTGTTGTGGAGCTTGGGCTCTAGGCACGTGGGCTCAGTAGTTGTGGCTTGCAGGCTCTAGAGCACAGGCTCAGTAGTTGTGGTGCACGGGCTTAGCTGCTCCGCGGCACGTGGGATCTTCCCAGACCAGGGCTCGAACCCATGTCCCCTGCATTGGCAGGTGGGTTCTTAACCACTGCGCCACCAGGGAAGTCCCTGGATTTTCTTCTGTACCTCCGTTGTCTTGTGTCCCAGTTGGGGATGAAGCTTTAAAAGCAGTAAAAGTAAAGGCAGAATAACAGTTTTTGGTGCTTTCTTGGTTTTCCCATTTCCTATTACACCTTCAAGCAAGAGGTGGACATCCATCTTTTTATTACCTCTGTCTGTAGGTTTAAGGACTGATTCCCTGGTTCCTTCTGCACTGTGGGCTCTACCCTAAAACTTGTCAAGGAGCAGTTTGGGGTATACATACTTCACTGCTGACCTTTACTAACCCCATTAGCTCCTCAAGCCAGGGTAAACGTTCTTTTAGGTTGGGAATATGTTTGAGAGCTTTTTGAACAGTGCTTCTGGATCTTTTGAGTAAAAGACTCTTTTGAAAATCTGATTAAACTTGTGACCCCTAATTCTGTGCACACATACAGTCCTTTGGGGGTTTAAAACCCATTCTTGGATCTGCTAGGGAATCCCTGACTTTGAGCCTAGAGGAATGGGAAGGGAGAGCTGGGCGAGGAGAAGCCACTGCAAGAGCTCCTTGACACAAACAGTACTCAATATTTTTGTAAGGGGAATGGAGCCCTTACAAAAGGGCTATCAGTTCAGATAAAATAATGCCTCTGTTGGTGGTTCCAAAAAAGAGAGCTTGTTGAAACTTGGTTGACTGTCATTCAGAGGGAGATACTCTGGCCCTTGGACATCTTAATTTAACTTAAAAAAATTTTAATTTAATTTATTTTTTATACAGCAGCTTCTTATTAGTTATCTATTTTATACATATTGGTGTATATATGTTAATCCTAATCTCCCAATTCATCCCCCCCACCCCGCCCCGCTTCCCCCCTTGGTGTCCATACGTTTGTTCTCTACATCTGTGTCTCTATTTCTGCATTGCAAACCGGTTCATCTGTACCATTTTTCTATATTCCCCATATATGCGTTAATATACGATATTTGTTTTTCTGTTTCTGACTTACTTCACTCTGTATGACAGTCTCTAGATCCATCCACATTTCTACAAATGACCCAATTTCGTTCCTTTTTATGGCTGAGTAATGTTCCATTGTATATATGTACCACATCTTCTTTATCCATTCGTCTGTCAACAGGCATTTAGGTTGCTTCCATGACCTGGCTATTGTAAACAGTGCTGCAGTGAACATTGGGGTGCATGTGTCTTTTTGAATTATGGTTTTCTCAGGGTATATGCCCAGTAAGTGGGATTGCTGGGTCATACGGTAATTCCAGTTTTAGTTTTTTAAGGAACCTCCATACTGTTCTCCATAGTGGCTGTATCAATTTACATTCCCACCAACAGTGCAAGAAGATTCCCTTTTCTCCACACCCTCTCTAGCATTTGTTGTTTGTAGATTTTCTGATGATGCCTTAATTTAACTTTGACTAAGGATACTTTGTGGTGAGGTCTTCCCCTTTGAGCCAGACCCTCAACCTCCAGGAACATCCAGGTAGGGATGACAGGATGTACTTTGACAAGCCAGGGGAACCAGTGGCATCCTTGCAGTGAAGCCCAAAAGTTAGGTCATATCCTATGTTTTGAGGTACTGTCTGCCCGAAGCCACAACTCTCTCCAGCAGGCCTAAGGTCTCTGGGAAAATCCAGGCAGTTGTGGCTTCCCAGGGTGTGCCTTAAAGAGGACTTTGACATCCAGTCTCTAGCAGTTACTTCTATGCTTAAATCCTTTTGCTTTCTACCTTACAAACAAACAAACAGACAAAAATTACCTATACTTTTTTTGACTGCTCAGAATATTTCATACCAAAATTTTTGAAGAAAAATTCAGATCTTTTGGGGGCTTTATTATGAAAAGTAGTTTTTTTCAGAACAACATTAAAAATGTTTTTTTTTTCTGGGTGGAGTCTCCCATCTCATCCTTATAGGAATGGCTCAGTTTCTGGTCTCCACCAAATGCCTAGATTTAACTGGTATAGGTTAAGGAAAGAGAATTCAACATTTGTCGGGTATATGCCACATGCTTTTACATGTATTATCTCATTAAGCTTGACAACAATACTGTAAGGCAGTTATTTCACTTCTTTTTTAATTAATTTTTATTGGAGTATAGTTGCTTTACAGTGTTGTGTTTCTGCTGTACAGCAAAGTGAATCAGTTATACATATACATATATCCCCTGTCTTTTAGATTTTTTTTTTTTTTTTTTTTGCGGTACATGGGCCTCTCACCTTTGTAGCCTCTCCCCCTGCGGAGCAGAGGCTCCGGACGCGCAGGCTCAGCGGCCATGGCTCAGGGGCCCAGCCGCTCCGCGGCATGTGGGATCCTCCCGGTCTGGGGCACGAACCCATGTCCCCTGCATTGGCAGGCGGACTCTCAACCACTGCGCCACCAGGGAAGCCCTTCCTTCCCATTTTGGTAACCACAGAGCATTGAGTAGAGTTTCTTGTGCTATACAGTAGGTTCTCATTAGTTATCTATTTTATACGTACTAGTGTATATATGTAAATCCCAATCTCCCAATTCATCCCACTCCCCCTTCCCCCCTTGGTATGCATAAGTTTGTTTTCTATATCTGTGTCTCTATTTCTGCTTTGCAATTGTTCATAGGTACCATTTTTCTAGATTCCACATATAAGCGGTATTATACGATATTTTTCTCTTTCTGACTTATTTCGCTCTGTATGACAGTCTCTAGGTCTATTCACATCTCTTCAAATGGCACTATTTCGTTCCTTTCTATGGCTGAGAAGTATTCCATTGTATATATGTACCACATCTTCTTTATCCATTCCTCCGTTGATGGACATTTAGGGTGTTTCCATGCCTTGGCTATTGTAAATAGTGCTGCAATGAACATTGGGGTGCATGTATTTTTGAATATGGTTTTTATTTCTGTTTTACAGGTGATGAAAACAGGGTTCAGAGGGGTTAAGTAACCTTGAGAAAGTCTCAGCTTAGATGTCACTTGGAGAGGCCTTAAGTAAAAATTTTTGGTTAGATTTTTTGTTAATGCTAAAAGGACTGCTAGAAATACAACTTTTTTTTTTTTAGCTGTGTTGAGTCTTCATTGCTATGTACAGGCTTTCTCTAGTTGTGGCGAGCGGGGGCTACTCTTCGTTGCAGTGCGTGGGCTTCTCACTGTGGTGGCTTCTTGTTGCGGAGCACGGGCTCTAGGCGTGCGGACTTCAGTAGTTGCAGCTCGCAGGCTTCAGTAGTTGTGGCATGTGGGCTCAGTAGTTGTGGCTCGCAGGCTTAGCTGCTCCGCGGCATGTGGGATCTTCCTGGACCAGGGATCGAACCCATGTCCCCTGCATTGGCAGGTGGATTCTTAACCACTGTGCCACCAGGGAAGTCCACAACTTCTAAAAGATGCTTAATCCTTGATTATATATATATATTTTTTAAACTGCCTAGAAAAATTTCTGGAAGAATACAAGTAAATCTAATAACAATGATTACCTCTGAAATGTAGGGAGGGAATCATAATAAGAGGAACAGGAAAGTCAAAGGGAATTTAGCTTTATGTATAATGTTAACATTTCTTACAAGGAGAATGTATTTATATGTCAGTTATATAATTAAAAGTTAAATAAAAAATTCTTAACCTCATTAGAAATCAAGGAAATGAACATTCCAATGCTACACTTTTTTTTTTTTTTTTTTCGGTACGCAGACCTCTCCCCGCCTCGGCCTCTCCCGCTGCGGAGCACAGGCTCCGGACGCGCAGGCTCAGCGGCCATGGCTCACAGGCCCAGCCGCTCCGCGGCACGTGGGATCTTCCCAGACCGGGGCACGAACCCGTGTCCCCTGCATCGGCAGGCGGACTCCCAACCACTGCGCCACCAGGGAAGCCCAATGATACACTTTTATACTAATCATCTGGGCAAAGTTTTAAAGATTGACAATGTCTATGGTTGTCATTAGTGGTACATTAATACACCATTAGTAGTAGTGTAATTTGGTACAGACATTTTAGAAGATGTTTTATAGGGTCTACCAGTTTCAAATGTGCATACCCTTTAACTTGGTCATCTCACTTCCGGGAAACTGTCCTACAGAACTGTTTATACATGGCATGAAGGTGCATGGAAAGGATCCTCAGGGCTGCATTGTTTAACAGTAAACACCTGGGAGAAACCTGATTGTCCATTTCCTGTCCATATCTGTTTCTTTTCCATTCATCTGGTTACTCCAGGCAAATACTGGGAGTTATCCTTAATTTTTCCTTCTTCCTTCTCCATACTCAGTCTATTACTCTGCCAATTCCATCTTCAAAATATGTCTCAGATCTACCCATTCTCTCTATCTCTACTGCCACTGCCTCAGTCCAAGCCGATGTCAACTCTGGCTTGTATTACATCCAAACAATTGGCCTCCCAATTTCTTCTACTGCTCCTTTCTCCATCCTCCCAGCCATTCTCCACAAAACAGCCAAATTTAAAATATAAGTCAAATAGCATCATTTTCCTACCTAGAAATCTTTAATGGCTTCCTTTTGCACTAAAAAAAAAAAAGCAAACCCCTGGCCTTGGCCCTTAAGACTGCATTATTTGGCTCCTGCTGACTTCTGTAACCTTACTGATTGCCGACCTCCACATTAGCCTTCCTTTAGTTCAGGACAAGTTCCTTTCTTATCTCAGGGCCTTTGCACAAGCTGTTTCCTCTCCTGGAATGCCTTGTCCCTGGATCTTCAAATGGCTCAATCTAGTTTATGCTTCAGGGCTCAGTTTTAGTAATGCCACCTCTCAGAGAGGCCTCTCTTCTTTATTATTCTCTTAGCATCCTATTAACTTCTTTTGTATTATTTTCCATTTTAAAATTATTTGTTTAATTACTTGCTTATTATCTGTCTCCCCAGACTGTTGACTCCATGAGGGTGGAAACTTTCTGTATGCTTATCACTGTCCAGCCAAATACCTGGCACCGGCTAGGCACTCAATAAATGGTTGTGGCTGATGGGAATCTCGAAGATATGTGTGTGTGTGTATGTATAAATATAATCGTCTAAAAAGGGAATTAAAAGAAGAGTATATATAATGCTTTATAAAGCCACATGTTTGTATGTAAATGTTTAGAAAAAAGGCCTGGAACAGTCAATACCAAGCTGTTAGTCCCTGTGGTGACCTACGGAGGGGGATGGATAGGGTTGGGGGCCGAACAGTGACTCCTTTTTTATTCTATAAGCTTTTGAGTTGATTAATTTTTTAACAATATGTACCCATGTATTTGTTCCTCCTTTAAGGGAAAAGGAGGAATAAAAATAGAGGAGGATGACTCAACTTTTATTGCAAAAAAGAAAGCTCCTCTCTCTCACTCTCTGCGCTGACCCAAAAGAAGAGAGCAACAGGGAGAAAGGACACCAGTGAGGTCATTCCCTGCCCTGTACTGAGCTTGGCACTAGTTTTCATAGTAGAAAGAATCCTAAGAGATGCCCTTATGCCCTGAGGCTAAATTTTAAATTCTTAAATGTAGGCCCAACCTTGGTCTCCCAGACACAGCCAAGTTGTATATTTTTAGCCTGTTTCATTTCTAGGCTAGTGAAAGCTGCACCTCCAGCCTCAGTTTAGCAGGTGAAGTCAGCAAAGAGAATAAACAAGCTCTGGGCTTCACTGCAGCTAAGCTTCTCAAAGTTAAGTCAGTTCAGCAGCCCCAACCCCCAAGGAAACTATGTTCTCTAGATTCTTGTCTCCCAGAAATGTGGATAGCTAATCATTTTCACAGCTAATGTTCATTGCATGCTAATGGTATGCCAAGCATCTGGCAAAGCTCTTTATACACATTATCTCATTTAATCACCATAACTATGAAGTAGTTATAATTATCTCCATTTTATAGATGAGGAAATGGAGGGCCAGGATGGTTAAATAGCTCATCTGGGATCACACAGCTAGTAGGTGGTGACGTCAGAATTTGAATCCAAGCAGTTTCACTCCAAAACCCACATCCTTAACCACAATCTCCTTCTCTTTCCAGGGTCACCACCCCGCCCCCGCCTTCAGTACGGCTTTGGTGGGGATTGTGTACATTACGGCAGAACACAGGGAAAGTAGAACAAGTCTTCCTTTGCTAAGAGGTGTGATGGGAAGATTTGGGCTTTGGAGTCAGCCAGACTTGGGTTTGAATCACAGCTATCCCACTAGGACTTTCACTATTCAACAAGTATTTCCTGTTTTATTTACTGTGTGCCAGTGATAGCACTGGGTACACAGTGGTGAAAAACAAGTATCACCTCTGCCTTCATGGAGTTTATGGGAATGCAGATATTAAACAAATAAATACTTAACTACAAGTTATATGTCCTCGGGAGACAAAGAACAGGTTGTTACGAGAGAGTATAACCAAAGCTTCCCTCTAAATGAAGGCCAGAGGCAGCCTTGGAATCTCTGAGAGACTTTCTACTTTCATTTCATTTTCCTTCCTTTCTTGATTTATTAAGGAAAGAGGTCTTAGGTGCCTACTGCATATACAGCACTTTCTCGAGTGCTTTGGAGAATAACAAAGAAATAGAAGGTAATGCAAGTTGGAGAGACAAAATAGAACTGTACTTTGAACAACTAGAGAATTAAAACAAGTGCGTGTCCTCAGATTATCTGTGAGGCTCCCTATGTGCCTCAGTTATTTTATCCGTAACATGGGGATATTTGTCTTGCCCAATCACATGTTTTTGTGAAGACCAAGTGAGATCATGAAGTGATGAGGTGCCACACAGCTCCAAGCACAGAAGGACTAGAGGGTTAGGGAAGGATTAGCGTGGCGTGGGATTGCTAATCAGGCAGTGCTCTCAGGAAGACATGGACTTTGTCAGGTCTTACAGGGGACAGGTGTGGATCAGGAGAGAGGAGACTGAAGGCCAGAGCAGTGTGGGAGGGGATTAAAGAGGAAGAATTAGCCAGATATATGAAGGGCAGCCAGGAGCCCCACCTGCTGGGGTAGAGGATCCTCATCTCTTGCCTGGTCCATTGTAGTAGACTCCTTAGTTGTATCTCTACTGCAGTCTTGCAGACCCAGCTCCACCTTCCTGCCCCCCACCCCCCATTCATCCTTATA
The DNA here is from genome assembly GCF_003676395.1 of Aethalodelphis obliquidens. Lineage (NCBI taxonomy): Eukaryota > Metazoa > Chordata > Mammalia > Artiodactyla > Delphinidae > Aethalodelphis > Aethalodelphis obliquidens. Next base: position 1,992,215 of record NW_020837952.1, on the reverse strand, counting down.
GCCATGTGTAAAGATCTGGGTGAGAGGTTTACTAGGAAGAGAGAGTAAACCTTGGGATGGGAAAGAACTTTGCACATTTCGAGGAACTGAAGAGATGCCAGATTGGTCAGCAAGGATGCTAAAGAGACATCAGGGAAGGCAGAAGAAAGGTGAGCAGGGCTTAGGTCATGGAACCTTATCAGCCTTGATAAGGAGTTTGGGAAGTGACCGGGCTCCTCAGTCAACTCTGCCCAGCAGAGTGATCGTGCCTTCTGCTCTTTCAGGTTTGACTGGTGTTCAACCCTCCTTCCTACACCCTCCTCAGGCCAGAAAGGGCAGTGCCTCTGCTAGGCTGGCCCCAGTGTTTAGTGTGCCTGTCCATGGTCTGAGCCTATAATTTGGTGGGTTGGCTGGTTACAAAAATAAAAAGTGTGACCTATAACTAAAGCTGAGTGGATTCAGTAAAGAGGGAGCTTTTAATTTGCAGGGGTCCTGGGCTGTATTTAACTGGAGGAGAAATGTGTCTCCTCCCTAAGCGCTGCTGCATTTTCTCCCTTGAGTACCTGCTCTGCAGTGAGTTAGGGTTTTTGGGCCTGGGGGTGAGCTTTAGGGAGATATTTCGAAGGGAATTTAGGGTCCAACAACAGGTTTGATGGTGCTTCCTGGGAGGTTGGCATTATTCAGTCTTGCCTCTCATATAACCCACTTGGAGGGAAGTAGAGTTTTTAAATGTTTGATTGAGTGATCACTCATTTATTCATTCAACACAAATGTATTGAGTGTTTACTGTGTATTTTAGACATTAGGGATCCCATAGTGAACAAAAGAGACAAAGGGACTTGCCCCACAGAGTTCACGTTTTTGTTGGGGACAACAATAAACACATACACAGGTCTGTCATAGAATGTTGAGCAGGGATAAGTGCCATGAAGAAAAAGAAGGTAAAGGGGTGGTGAGTAAGAGGGGCACTATTTTAATGAAGTGGCAGTTTGAGGGGTTGAAGTACAGGAGAAAAGTGGAATAGTGAAGACAACTTTCTGTGGACTCTGGACCCCAGCTTCCGAGAGCCCCCCAGGACAGGGGCTCCCTGAGCAGGGCAGGGTTAGGTCCGTGCTCAGCGAGGGGCCTGGCTGCTTCCTAGCCCAGGTGGGCCCAGTCGGAGCCTGTGGTTGCCTCTTCCCGGCTCCACTGGTCAGAACTGTCTGCAGGGCTGGGCAGGGTGCTGGTTAACTGTAAATAGATACTTGTCTTTCCAGGGCTCCTCAAGCCTGGTCCTCTCAAGATTTCCTGAAGTCACCGTGTGTTCTTGGCTAGAGGAGGACTAAGAAATCTGGCCTGGGAAGCTGCAAGGAGTGCAGGGGTTCCTTCTGCCTGTGCCTGCTGCTCACCAGGCCTTTTTCAGGGGCTTTGGGGCTCAATGGATTTGGATTTGAATCCCGGCTCTGCCATTTATTAGCTCTGTGACCTTGGGCCAGTGCTGTAACTTCCTCAAGCCTTGTTTTCTTTATCTATATAATCAGGATAGGAATACTTGACTTCTAGGGATTTGGTGAGCATTGAATAACATATATAAAGGATCCAGGACAGTGTCTGGCATAGTGGGTGCTCAATAAATTTTAAGTTGAAATATTCTAAGACCACTAACCTCTTAAAGTCAGGGGTCTGGTATTAAGGAGCCCAGTGAAAATATTCAAGAAATATGGATTATTATTGATGGGTAAGAGACTGGTTCTGTGTACCTCAAAGTTGTGAAATCACTGAATTGCACACCACATATTAGTCACCTGGCTTTCCTACTCCATGTTGGCCTTGTCATGGCCTCTGCACGGGCCTTAGGATCTCCAGGAACTAATGTGGCCCTTGGCCTATCCTTTAGCACATTTCATCTCTAGTACAGCCATGGAAGGATCGGCCTTTAAGAGTCTTCTGGACTGGGGAACTTACCAAGGCCAGAGTAGCCAGCATAGAGCTACCGAGGTCCAGACCTCTGCCCCTGGGACTGTATTGAACTCTGGGGTGGTGGTGGCCACTGTTATGTGGGTTCATTTGCAGATTGAAGGGATCACAGACTCCCCCTCAAAACCAGCCTCAGAGTGAGACCCAGACAATGTTCTAGAATTGATGGACGAAAGATAGCTAAGTGGGAAGGAGCATCTTAGTTTGAACCTTCTGTGTCCAGAGTATGCTTGGGCCCCTTACTTTGCACAGGCTTCTTGCTAATGGTTGTGGTTATTTTGTTTTTACTTGCCGCTCAGCAGAATCAGCATCACACAAACACTCGTTATCCTCAGGCCCTTGGCAGTCAGGGCACTTGGTGAGTCCCTTGTAGAGTGCTCACGTCTACAGATTATTTTCTGATGTATCTGGCATGAGTTCCAGACTGACAGTGCAATAGCAACTATCAGTTGCTCCCTTTGGGCTTGACTAATTACTGCTGGCATCGTATGTAAGGAATTAAGAATCTCTTATGCTTTTACGGGGCAGCAGGGCCTGGTGAGCTCCCAAAGCGTTTATCTGTCATTTCCCCAGAATACCCTTGTTAAAAGTTGTGAGCAAAACCTCAGGAATTGAAGGGTAGCCAGCCAGACAGTATTGGGTGGCATTTGGCTTCTCAGTTGATTCCCTCTAAGAATTGTAAAGAAACCATCTAGTACTTGTTGCCTACAGATGCCTGTAGGGAAATGTCAAATGGTGTCATAATGTTGTAAAAGCACTACTAGCTGCTTCTGACTGTCTTGGAGGTGAGAGGGCAGAGAGGTTATTCCAGCCTTATTCTATGGCTAGGTGAAAATTTACTCAGGACTCTGGAGGGCCTCTGGAGGCTGCGAACTGAGAATGGCGCAGGTGTCATCTTCCTCGCCTGGAGACAAGGAAGGGAGAGGGATGCAGTACTAGCCCTCAGAGACTCCCTAGTGCAGCACGGTGTTCATTCGCTCAGCAAGCACTTACTGAGCACTTAGGATTGTGTGAAGTGCCAGAGAAATAAAGATGACTGAGACAGTGTCTGCCCCTAGGAGTTCAGTCTGGAGGGGAAGACAAACACATTAAACATCTAATTGCAGTCTTCAGCTTGGGAAGCACAATGGTATAGACATGCAGGAGCATCTGGGGAGCACAGGGAGGGGCTTGGGGAATACTGCCTGTAGGAGGAAATCTCTGCTGGCTAAAGGGATAATTAGGAGTTGGAGAGAAGTGTGGAAGAGAAAGCAGGTAGAGTGGCGGCATCAGGGTGAGGCAGAGTGATGTATTCAGAGAATCCTCCCGCTGCTGCGCGGGGCTCTTGGAGTGTAAGGTGTAAGGCAGACAGTGGTGGCGCGGTGGGGATGGCTCGAGTAGTAAGGAGGGCTTTGAATGCCATGCGGATGGACCATACTTCATGCTTTTTGTTGGAGAGTGTCATGGTCAGATTTTGAGGTGTGAGTGGGTCATTGTGGCAGCCATGGGAAGGGACTCAGAACTGGAGGTGGGCAGCCGAGTGGAAGGCCTTCTAGTGTGGTGATGATGATGGGAACCTGAACCAGAGCTGGTTTGCATGGTGGAGATGATAGGACAGACTCAATAAATAGTTTAAAAGATTAAATTTGGGGACTCAGTGATGGATTAGATTTGACATTGGAAAGGTAGAGATAAGGGAAAAGGGAGGAATTCAGGATGATACCCAGATTTCTAGTTTGAGATGGAAATGCATATTTGAGAGTCATTGGTGTTTACTGGTCAAATAAAATTTGGGGTCAAAACATTCTCATGCCTCTCTCTATATTCCCACAGACAGCACAGACCTTCAGGGACTGGGAGGGAAAACTCCTGAGACTTATGCAAGGTCACAAGGAGAGAAACAGTTGTTGAGAAGAGTAGTTAGCTGAGGGGGCCGAAAACAGAGATTTGTGGTAGATCAAACCTCAGGTTTGCAGACGGCAGGTTTAACCTGCAGAAGTTGGGAGACAACGGGGAGGTGAGGGACTTGAGATAAGGCGGAACACGAAAAACAATTTTCTTTGCAAAATCTCATCCCAAAGTTTAGAGGAATTGTCCCAGATCACTCAGCAGAGCACCTTAGTTAGTCGGTGCCTCAATTCTGTCCCCCCAAATTCTGGTCCCAGCTTTCCTGTGAATCCTCTGGGTGGCTGTTGGTGTTTTCAGTCTTACCTTTCGGAGGGGCGTGTGTGCAACTGCTCTAACCTAGAGAATTAATAAGCGTATAAATATATTTAACCTATACTCTTCAGCTACATGTATATACTCTCTCTTTTATGCATTTTAAAGTACTGTGAAATTATATTTTATGTATGTGCTTAGAAGCTATCTTTGAGTCACCTGCAACTCTTTGAAGTAGCTCATCCAAGTTACCATTTATAGAGCCCTTCTCCTGGGCTAGGCACTATTCAAACTCCTTTTCATTCTTTCGTCCCTTCACTTAATTCTTATAGGAGGTAGAGATTGTGATTCACATTTTATAGATGAAGAAACTGAGATTCAGAGAAGGCTAGTAACTTTCCCACTGTCTCATGAAAAGTACCAGGATTCAAATCTAGGTCCTCTCTGTTCCAAAGCCCATGCTGTTATTTATAGCTCTCTGAATGTTTAAAATGCTATTCAGGTATGAGGGAATTGTCACCTTGTGGTGTCCAAGAGGGGAGTTCCCTTGTCTTTTTGCTCTGCATGGTGTCCTTCTTACTCTGAGACAGAAACCTTGAACTTCAGGTGTTTGGCACACATACCTCGTTCAGCTAGTTTCACCCAGTCTTGCTGGACAGGGAGGCACCATTTAATGATCAACCAAAGCCGGTCAGACCAATACAGATGGACCTTCCCAAGTTAGAAATGGAGATTTGATTTCTTTGTAAGGAGATGGCAGGGTATGGTGGAAAAAGCCATGTCCTGGCAAAAGTTCTGTTGGAGGCCACATATCTGGGTTTGAATCTGGGTTCTGCCACTTTCTGTATGACTTTGAGCCAGTTGGTCTCAGATTCTTAATTCTCTCACCAGTTAAGCAGGCATAATACCACTTACCTCCACTGGTTATTAGGAACAGTAAGTGAGATTTTGTGAGAAAAGTGCCTGGCATATAAGAGACGCTCAGTAATGTTTTCCTCCCCATCTGTGGCCCCAAGTGAATATGGCACCTAGGACACCAGACATTGAGAGAAGCAGACAAGATTCAGGGTCTCTCCGGGGTGGGAACTCCCAGAAGACTACTTCCAAAGAGGTGTTTTTCTAGCTGGACAATCAAATGAGATGTAAAAAAGCTGGGGCACTCAAAGATGGGGTAGGGTGTGGGCAGTCATAACCTCTGTGTCAAGCTCTGGCCTTTAAAGTCATGAGGAGGGACAATGTTGGGAGGGTGGCTTGTGGATCAAGAGCAGACTGAGGTCTTTACGATTCCTCCCCAAAGAGCAGAGGAGCACTGAGGCACTGAGATGCACCTCCATTTGAGAGCAATTGAAAAAGCAAGGAGAGACAAAGGACTTGTAGTGCCTCTCCCCAGCTGATATGACTGGTGACAGATGTGAGCTCATGCTGGGGCATAAAGCAGGAGTCGTGCCCCTCCCACGTGTAGTCTGGATGTAGGAAGGGATTCATTAAGTTTTATGTTTTGATAATAAGCTCCTGGATTTATGAGACGCCTAGAAAGCCCAAGCCAGGCCCCCAGCTGGTACACTGGGTGAGATGGAGTGCTGCCCCCAGCTGGCCTCTGCCATCCACACAGGCAGCTCACAGCACCTATTAAGCTTTTTCTGTGTGTCAGACATCCTTGTCTAGGAACAGGTGTGGTCAAGGAAAGTCCATGCCCTCACAAAGCTTACAGTCTAGTTCAGGAAGTAATACAGAATGTGAGTAGTAATATGAGAGTGCAGTAATTTTTTGTGTGAAATCTTATAATTAAAAGATCTAGCATAGTGCTTGGCCCAGAGTAGACGTTTATAGGCCATAGTTTTCCCTTTTTTGGTAAATATACAAGAGTTATCGCAAGGCAAAATAGGACTTCCAGTTGGCACAGTGTATGATGCCTAGAAGACACCAGTATTTGGTATTGAAGGAATGATTGAATATAATTGTGGATGGGAAGCAAGGGCAGGAAGCCCCACAGAAGTTCAGGGGAAGGAGTGTGCAGAGGTCTGGGTTGTTTGGAGGGGGCTTCATGAGGAACGTTGATCGTATTGATCCTGAAGGATGCATGCAATTTGAAAAGGTTCAGAGAAGGGCTAAAACAATTGGTTGTCTCAGAAGAGGCATTGTATGGGAATACAAACTCAGGGTCAGACCTGGATTCACATCTCAGCTCTATTGAGTACTGGCTGTGTGACCCTGGGCAAGTTCCACGGCCTGCCTTTCGAAGCCTTTGTTTCCTCACCTGTAAAATAGGAATGATGTTAGTCCCAACTTCATAGGGTTCTTGTGAGAATTAAATGAGATAATCATATAAAGTTCTTCTTTTTTTAAAATATTTATTTATTTTGGGGCTGCATCAGGTCTTAGTTGTGGCATGTCGGATCTTTTGTTACGACGCGTGGGCTCTTGATGGCAGTTCAAGGGCTTCTCTCTAGTTGTGGCACGCAGCCTCATTAGTTGTGGTGTGAGGGCTCTCTAGTTGTGGCACGAGGGCTCAGTAGCCCCGCAGCATGTGGGATCTTAGTTCCCTGACCAGCATCCCCTGCATTGCAAGATGGATTCTTAACCACTGGACCACCAGGGATGTCCCTCATACAGAGTTCTTATCAAAGTTTTGTCAATAAATGTTAGCTTTTGTCATTATTTTATCATTTTAATAGTAGTATCATTATTATCCTACTCATGCCTACCTACTTACCTTAGTTCCCTAGACCTTGTGTCATCTGGCTGTTCCCTGCCTGCTGTAATATCCTCATATATACTTTTATTCCATTATTGTAAATCAGGGACTCCCAGACTTTTTTGGCGTTTTGTGTGTCTGTGTAGTTTCAATTGCTGTGTCCTTGCCTAGCATATCACCATCTTCCCCTGCTTCATTGCTTTTCCTGCCTTCCTCCTGCTTGATGTTTTAAGACTAAATCCTATAGCATTTCTTCCAGGAAGCCTTACTCGACTCCTCTATTAGATTTTGCATCCTCGGGATCCTACGGTGCCACGTGCACCTGTTTCACAGCTGTGCTGTGTGCACTCATCCCTGGTTTGCTTGTCTACCTTGCCCTCTGGATATAAACTTCCTGAATGTAAGGATCCTGTCCTATTTATTTTTATATCCCCAGCTCCTAGCTTAGTGATTGGCATGTTATTTTCCAGCTAATTGTTGAATAAGAAATCCAAACCCCACCCCCCTCAAAAAGCATAGCTAGCTTTATGTGTAACGTTTACTACCTACTTCTGACTTAAATGCTTTACATATATTAACTTTAATCATCATAGCAACCCTATGAAGTAAGTATTATTTCTACCTCCATTTTATAGATGAGGAAACTGGGGCTCATAGAGATTAAATAAGTCTCCCAAGGCCACACTAGTAAGTGGTGGAACCGAGATTCGTACCAGGGCAGTGTGGCTCCTCATTCTGTGCTTTAACCACTCTGAGATTTGTGATAGGATATTTATTGAACACCCAAGAAAAGGTGAAGAGACATTAGCTATAAATTACAACTCCATGAACATATTTTAAAGGCGTTAGTAAATGTGTGGAGACGCTGTTAGGGGGCGAGTGTAGACCTTACCAGTCTTCGCTTATGAAAGATTTGCTAGAGAAGGTGGGATTTCACCCGTTGTGAATTGGATGAGGCGCATGGCTGGCAATTGGGAAGGAGATGATCTCTGAGGACAATGTAGAATAGAAATCTTAGGGTCAGGAAAAAGAGATGTATATGTATGGGGAAATTCAATTTGTCCAAACTTTATTGAGCACCTACTACAGTGATAAACAAGCTGGTGATGATGGTGCCTGTGCTCAGGAGCTTGTGGGCTAGCGGGCTTTAAGATGAGTCTGGTTAGAAGATGAGTCAGGGGAGTGTCTTAGATTTATGGCGTGAACTGAAGGACAGAGTTGAAACTCAGAATGAGAAGTGGGAGTTTGCTGAGGGAGAAGCAGCATTAAGGAAAGTGACTTGGGCTGTAGCACATTAGGCAGATTATAGGAGAGGGACCAGAAATAGCAAGGACAATTGTAAGAATTTGGATAATCCCCTCCAGAAATAACCAGGGACTGAACCAGAGACTTGGTGATGGGAGAGGTAGTAGCAGGATCAGTCAGTTATTTATTAAGCACCTGCTCATGATTCACAGAAGGATAAGGCATGACCCCTACCCTCCAGGAGTTCATGTTCTAATTGTAAATAAAGGAAATACACTCATGAAAAGACACTATATGACTTCATTCAGTTTGTGTTAAGATCCATGGTATCAGTGAACAGCTATTTTTTTCCTCTTTGCTTCACTCATCTGGACTTCATTTCCAAGGTCACCTCATGGTCCAGAATAGCTGCTGAAGTTCTAGCCATTACCTCTGCATTCCAACCAGCTGGACAGAGGAAGGAGAAAAGAAGGGTGTACTCCCTCCCTTTAATGATACTTCTCAAAAGTTGTACACACTACTTCTACTTGCATCCTACATGGTCACATAGCCACACCTGAATGCTAGGGAAGATGAGAAATATATTAATTCTTTTAATTTTTTAAATTTATTTTTTAAGTTCAAGTATAGTTGATTTACAATGTTGTGTTAATTTCTGCTGTACAGCAAAGTGACTCAGTTATACACATATATACATTCTTTTTTATATTATTTTCCATTGTGGTTTATCCCAGGATATTGAATATAGTTCCCTGTGCTATACAGTAGGACCTTGTTGTTTATAGAAATATATTAATTCTGGGTTGCTAAGTGCTCAGCTGAACATTGGAGGTTCATTAATAAGGAAGGTGAGAGGAGGTTGGGGATAACAAGCAGGTCTCTGCCATATCATTCTTCACATATGATTATGCTTTGGAGCTCAGAAGAGGGATTGAGCTGTGTTGGGTAGTCACAGAGTTGGATTTTGAGTCAGGTAGTAATAGGTAGGGATTCAGAAGATTGGGGAAACGTCAGTTATAAGCAAATCCTATGGCAAGAGTGGCTGTTCTGAGAGAGAGTCCAGGAGAGAATGAGCTGGTCAGAGATGCTGGGGCCAACCCAGGGAGAATCTTACCTGTGAAGCTCTTTCTTATTTAAGATGCTAAGAACAGTAGACCAAGGAGTTTAGGTTTTCTTGTGTAAATGGTAAGGAGTCAGAGAAGATTTCTGAACTGAAAAGAAACATGATTTATCTTATGTGCTAGGAAATTTAGAAATTTCATCCACATGCAGGTTGGAAGTAGGGATGCCAGCTAGAAGGTTATCCCAGAAGGTCAGGAGTGAACAAGGGCCTATCCGATGGTGGCAGTGGGAATGGAAGGGAAGGGAAGGTATGGATGAGAGACCCTGGGAAGGACACGCCCTGGGTCCTAGTGGTAATGGGCTGTGGTCTGAGGAGAGAGAAGAAGATGCCTTTTGTAGGATGTTACCCCAGAAACGTTGTGTCCTCTGTGAGGTAGCGCTGCCTATTAGGTCTCTCCTGGCGGGAGGGCAGAATGTCATGAAGAGAAGGGTTGACCTTGGTTGGCTACCGGGATAATGTGAGGCTCTGCCCCAAGACTCCTTAGCTTTGGAAAGCCAGCTGCCCCCAGCAGAATAGTTTCCATTCTGCGTAACTGGGGACTGTGTGGGTCTGGCTAACCGCGAGGAGGGGCTGAGGAGCCAGCAGATAGATCAAGTTGCTGTGGCAGTGACTTTTCAAGCTGGGGCTTGGGGCCCCTAGCTAACAAAAGTCCTTCTATCCGAGGCTGTGTGCTTCTTGACTGAGTAGGCCAGAAAGGTGTCCTTAGCCAGGGCCAGGTTACCTGCCAAGGTTACCTGATGTCAGGTATGAAGCCGACAGTGTGGCAGAGGGTAGAGCTGGGGGGCTTTGCCGGCACTGGGGTCATGGCCAACTTCCCGTGCCGGCTCAGGATCCAGCGCGGGAGTGTTCCAGGGTGAAGAAGAGGCCTCGGGGGGTATAGTTGTATTTGGATAAAGCCACCTCTTTGTTTGATTGTTGCTGGCCTTCTAGGACCTCTCCTTTACCCGACTTCCCTGGTGTGAGTTGCAGAGCTCAGCCTGAGACATCTGGCGAATCCATCTCTTTTTCCTCCAGGCTGCTCAGGGACTTGGCCCGTAACTGCTCAACAAGTCATTTCTGGTTATAGAGTCATCAGTGACCACAGAAGCACGTTCTCCAGACAGGGCTCTGAAAGCTGGCTTTTCCCTGGCAGCTTGTCCCCAAAGTGATAGCTTCAAGTAAACAGAACCAGAAAGCCAGAGCTAAGCCATTACAGAGACTTAAGTCAAGGAGCACCCACCCATAAGTCTAGTAGGGTAGCTTAGGCCTTGAGGAAACCGTGTGTGTGGCTAGAGCTGTGTCACACCCATGAGCCCCTGTGCATGGGGCTGCAGATGGAGGGAGGTGAGGAGGGAGGGGCAGCTGTACCATTGAGGCTATGGGGTTTGGTAGCACCAGGGCAGGAAGCCTCGAGTCCAGGGAGGTGACTGCTGCTGTCCACCCCTTCCTATTCTTGAAGTGTTCATCCCACTCCATCACGGGCAGGGCTACCTCTTCCTCCAGCCAAGTGTCATGAACTGTTCTTGTGATTTCCTTTCTGCTGCAGGATATAGTTCTTCTCCCAGAGCCTTTCCCAGTTGGCTCAGGCTCATTCCAGACTCTGTCTCAAGTTATCTTCTCCAAACCTGAGCTCTGAAAAGAAGGATGGGAGGGAGGCAGGCAAGGAGAGCCATCCTGAGCTTCGTCTCCCAGGTGGGCAGCAAAGCCAGGCTTGGGCTCGGTCTGTGGGAGCTGCAGTGAGACCTGGCCACCGACCTGGTCTGCTTCCTACCCTGCATTACTCCCGCCAGTCACGGGGCTGGGGGAAGGTGTGGGTGTTTGCAGGGACTGCTGTGCTTCCCATGTCTGGACCTTCTTAATTTTCGCTCTTGGACCTTTGACCAAATTCTCTGATTTTTTTGGTTTCCTTTTGCCAGGATTGTACTTCTGGGGGGCAGTTAGGAGGAGCTGTGCTGAAACAACGAGATAAACAAACAGTGACGCAGAAGCGGCAGCAGCGTAAGCAACAGGCTGGGCCTGCCGTCTGGGCCGGCTGGGTGGAGGAGGACTCCCGCCCTGCACACTGGCCAGCTGGCTTGTGTTAAAGCGTTGGCTGAAAATAACTCTCATTGTCTGGGAGCTGCTACTGCGCAGGGCTGGCAGGTCTGGCTGTGGCCGCCAAGGGGGCCGAGGCAGCAGGGGCCGGTACCTCCCACCTCCTTGGGCTCTTGCCCTTTGGGAGCAGTGCCCAGCTGGCCACAGCTGCGTCTACTGCCCACCAGGAGAGACACGTGGAGAGTAGGCCGGGCCACTCCTAACACTCTGTCCTTTTGGTGGCTGGGCATGGCCCTTTGTGCCCAGTGTTGCCTGTTTCGCCATTGACTTGGGGGCATGAGATGTGAGGGGATCCTGGCAGGAACACAGGGCGGGAACGCAGGGCTCCAGCTGCTCCTACAGCAGTCTCCTGGACTCCCAAACCTGGGACCTCACTGCATTCTCCTCTGCCATCTGTATAATGGGCTGATCTGTGGATGCCCGAGAGGCTTTGCTGGCTGCTGTGACCTGGAGCTGGGGCTCAGCAGCATGTAGTGCCCGGGACAGTGCCTCATTTCATCTCTGGGGAAGTTCTAGACTCAGCTTCTCAGGGCTCCCCACCCCTGTGGGCTGAGCCTGGCGGCTGGGGCTGCCACACTGGGGAGAAGTGGCCAGCCGTAGGGGACTTGGTGGGGGAGGAGGTTCTGAGAGGGAAGACATCAAGAAAACCACCAGCTCGCATTCTGTATTTGCTCAAAATAGACAGCCCTCGCCTGCCTTCCCTCAAGCCTCCAGAATCCCCTTCACAGGAAAGTTTCAGACATCTCTCTTCCTCTCCTCAGAGGACCTGTGCCATTTTTGTCTCTGTTCCTGAGATTTATCGTGATTGACTGGGACCAATAGAAGCAGCTGGGAATTTTGGGTGGTTCCTATTTCTGTTTGTTGGGTTTTCCCCAGGCCTGGCCCAAGGAGACTGACAGAGGCAGGGGTGAGTCGCAGCACAGGAGACACAGCTTTGAAGGAAACTCCAACCCTACCGGCATTTCCCTTCCCCTGCAGTGGGAAGGAAACGAGGAGGGGCTAACTGACCTGGGGTGCAGAGCAGGAAAGGGAAAGGAACCTCTGCGACTAGAGCCACCTCCCTCCTCCTCTGCTTCTCTGGGGCCAACAGGAGTCCGGTGGGGAGTAAGGAAGCCTCGCTTGGGGGGACTGGGCCCTTTTGCTCCCGCAGAGCCCAGGAAGGGGTTGGCCCCTGAGCAGGGCACTCTGCCTGGCCGCAAACTGGCAGTAAACCAGAGCGGCCTTGCCGGAGAAGCATCAGATCCACCCCTTTCTGCTTCTTCCTGTTGTAGGTTTTTATTATTAGACTTCTGGCTGGTTCCCTCTGATTTAGGAATTAGTCCCAGAGTTGCTTTCAGTCTGAGTTCCTCTTCCCCCTCTCTTCCCATCTCCCTGGGGTCTCCCTTTCCCTCCCCAAGGATGGTGGTATTTCATTTCCTCCTAGGCTTCGAGGAAACCAGAGAGGGATCAAAGGAGGGGTAAGGGATTGCTCTGTCCCCAGAGTGTGGAGAAGCAGTGCTGAAGGAGGAGGGACAGAGGCAGAGATAGAGGGACAATCCAGGAGCCAGAGGGCAGGTCCTTGGGATGTTAGAACATTACTCAGTGTTTCTAGGAAGAGCGGGCAGGGAACTGTGTGTTCCAGACACATACGGGCCCAAAGTATTTATCATTTAATCCTCATAAAACCCTGTGAAGTCGTGAGATTATCTCCATTTTATGGGTGAGCTCACTGAGATTCTGTGACTCTGAAGAGCCTGAAGTTGATCGTGGGCTGTCTGATTCCACCTTCAGTGCCCCCTGCTCCGAGACAGCTGAACCTCCTTTCTGTTCAGCAAGGATCTCAGTGAGGAGTTAGCAAGAACTCAGCCCAACTTCTGCCTCAAGAGAGCCTGAGGTCTCTGCGGAGCCACGGCAGGAAAATGTCAAGGAAACAAACCTCTGACCGAGACCAGAAGGAATCATGTCAGATTTGCTCCCTGGCTGTCCCCGGAACTCAGGAAGCTGCCCTTCCTCAGGACGTTGAGCCCTGCTGACCTCACGCACGTTTTCTGGTGGAGGCAGAAGCCCCGATTCCCTAGTCTGGCAGGGGGAGAACTGCCAGGCCCTGGTCCTGCCCCCTAGCCAGTGGCTCCCACCCCCCAGTCAGTGATGGGCTTCTTGTGAGTGTTGCAGGCTGGGGAATTCCCCCACCCACCTCCTTCCCCATCACACTTTAGCCCCAAAGGAGCAGAGAAGACCGCCGCCATCACTGTCCAGAAAGTGCCACCCAGAACTCTGGACTGGAGGATGTGGGCCTGTGGTTGGAGCTGATTCATGCGTCTGCCACCCATTTCTGTACACTGATGTCCCTCTCTCTTGGGCATCTAAATTTTGGCCAGGTCCCTGGGGTTCCTCCTCCATGCTCTTAGGCTAGGGTTCCCAAAGGTGGTGACTCTGCTTCGTCTTTGAAGCCCTGGGGGGACGTTTTCTCACCAGTTCACCTGGTGGGGAAGTCTGAGGCCACAGCAGCTGACAGTGGGTGGCTGAGGGAGGAGGTTGGTGTAGACGGGATGTGATGTCTGTCACAGTAGCGACAAGCTCCCACCCCCGGCCCGGTCGTGTTCTTCCAAGGGAGACAACTGTTTTCTACCTTCACGGCACAGACTTGGGAGAAAGGAGCAGATGACAGTGAAGTCATCTCAGGACGCACACAGAGCCAGAACCAGGCCTGGTCTCACTTGGGCTCAGCTGGCAGAAGCCTGGCCCTGGTTAGGTGGGAGAACTTGCTCTGGGCCACCTTTGATCTTTGGGTCCCTGTTCTGTTATGGCCTCCTGCTCCTGTCCTGTTATCCACAGAGACATGCTGAGATTGGCCCTTAGCAAAGTAATTCCAGAGAGAAACATCTGGGGTTGTATTTGCCCGTCCGGCCATCCCTGCTACATCGGCAGTGGGGAGGATTCGGTTAGCCCCTCTTGCCTGCGGAAGCTCAGGCAGGTTAATAGGGCAGCAGAAACCATGGGGAGAGGTGTGAAGTGGTGGTCTCTTCCCCTTCTTTTCTTCTCTTGACCTCTTTTGTATTCCTGAGTTCTTCTACTTCTAAACACTGAGCAGAGATCCCAACGCTACTTCTTTTTTGAACCATAGTGACCCTGTTGCCAGCAAGGAGCTGGGCCCAGAGCTCAGAACCGGGACATCTTAACCATAGGTTTACCATCAACTTACTCTCCACTCAGTGCCTGTCACAGGGTTAGACATTATTGGGGGTTGGAGATCGTATGAATAGATACAGTCCTTTAGGAGCTAGATGAGCATACAACTGGCTTAATCGTATGTATGTAAATAAATGCATAATAAATAGATACATGTAACAGAAATAAATGGTGTTTAAGGATTTTCTTTTAGTTTCTTAGAAAATGGAGGCCCCACTCCCAGGATACTCCTGATGCTTTTGGAATAATGCAGGGCCTGTGTGACTCCTTGGGATCCGGGGCACACACGATTCACGTTCCCAGGGATGAGGATGTCAAGGAGTGGGTAGCGGTAAACCAAGTGGTCATGCTTCGTTTACCCGGGAGTTAAGAGCTCAACTTGGAGCAGTGGGTAAAGGAGAGAAAGATGAGAGGAAGGCCTTCCAGGTGGCCTGAGTATGCTAGGGGAAGAGGCCAGATTTGTGGGTAGTCACGTGGGTCATCAGACAGCTCTGATACTTCAGGTAGGAGATCATATCTGATTCAGGAGTTGGGGGTGGGGTGCAGGTGAGTGATCTGCCTTTGGAGGCAAGGGCTGTGACTGCCACCAAGGCAGCCGCCGGACTGGCTAGAGGAGGGCCTTGGCTGGACAGGGGTAAAAAGGGAGGGAAAGGTAGGGCTGCTGGTCTGGGTGGAGCTCACCCATGGATGCCTTGGCTTTTACTCATTTACACTTGTATTCGTTTATTCACTCAGCAAACAGTAGTGAACAAAATAAAATGACTCCTGGTCTGTCCTGTACTCTAGGTTAGAGTGTCTCAACGAGGGGTTGGGACACTTTACTGTGTCTTAAGTAATTGGGAGCTGTGTCATAAGTAATTGATACTAATAATTAAAGTCCTGAAATTCTGTAAATTATTTCCTTAAAAATTTGAGCAGTTACCTTTATGTTAATGTTATGCTCATTCACTTGTATCCTGATATGAGGGAAAGGGGTAGACTTGTGACATCTGCACAGGCTGTGGGTGGCTCAGGATTCACCCATGGGCACACGTGGTGCAGGAAGCCCGCTCAGCTCTCAGACCGTGGGGGGAAATCGATTGAAGGTTGCCACTTTAGATTGGTAGCTTTCAAACTTTTTTGCCCGGTCCCATGTTAAGAAACACATTTTACAGCGTGGTGTGTGTGTGTGTGTGTGTGTGTGTGTGTGTGTGTGTGTGTGTGTGTGTGTGTGTGTGTGTACATAACATAAAAAGAAACAAAACTTCATGAAACTTTTATTTATCTATTTTTGGCTGTGTTGGGTCTTCGTTGCTGCACGTGGGACTTTTCTCTAGTTGCGGTGAGCGGGGGCTACTCTTTGTTGCAGTGCGTGGGCTTCTCATTGTGGTGGCTTCTCTTGGAGCATGGCACACGAGCTTCAGTAGTTGCAGCACTCGGGCTCAGTAGTTGCAGTACGCAGGCCCTAGAGCACGCAGGCTTCAGTAGTTGTGGCTCGCAGGCTCAGTAGTTGTGGCTCACAGCCTCTACAGCACAGGCTCAGTAGTTGTGGTGCATGAGCTTAGTTGCTCTGTGGCATGTGGGATCTTTCTGGACTGGGGATCGAACCTGCGTCCCCTCCACTGGCAGGTGGATTCTTAACCACTGTGCCACCAGGGAAGTCTGTGAAACATTATTTATACTTCCTACTTGCAATGAATTCCGGTATCTTCAATCCTATTCTATTTTAATCTGTTCATTTTCTTTTTTTAAATTTAATTTTATTTAGAAAAAATTTTTATTGGAGTATAGTTGATTTACAATGTCGTGTTAGTTTCAGGTGTACAGCAAAGTGAATCAGTTATAAATACACATATATCCACTCTTTTTTTTTTTAATTCTTTTCCCATATAGGCCATTACAGAGTATTGAGTAGAGTTCCCTGTGCTATACAGCCATTTCTTACTAGTTATCTATGTTATGTATAGTAGTGTGTATATGTCAGTCCCAATCTCCCAGTTTATCCCTCTACCCCCACCCCCTGATAACCAATCTGTTCATTTTCATTTAAAATAAAGTTACTCTTGACTGACTAAATTGATTCCACAACCTGTGGTTTGGAAAACATTGTTCAACCAAGCTTAAGCAAATATGAAGGGGAAGCAGGAGGATGGTCATGCCTCTCTGAGCCTTCCTTATGAGCCACAGAGTGTCAGGGTGAAGCCTGAGGGACCAGGCCTAAGGGAAGCCTATCAGCCCTGTTGACTCAGGTTCTCTCCTCAGAGCTCCATGAACCTGCCTCCTGACAAAGCCCGGCTCCTGCGGCAGTATGACAACGAGAAGAAGTGGGATCTGATCTGTGACCAGGTACGGGGTTTGCAGTGGGCCCAGAAGTGGGGGGTGTGTCTTGAGCTGGACGAGGCAGCAGGACCGTGGGCATTGACTGCAGCTCTGGGGTTCCTTGAGGAACCCTGGCCTGGGCGTGGCATCAGTCCATGCTTACTTCCTGATCCAAAACGCCTCTCCTAACAGAGACAGGGCTGGTAGGCCAAGTTCCCCTCTAGCTGCCACAAAGAACTGTCTTGATTTCTTCCCAGTGAGCAGCAGCCTCAAGGAGGTTTGTGTAGGTCTGAGGTATAGGGTCTGCTGTGGAGGAGTTTGGTGTTTTTCCCAGCAGAGCTTGTTTCTGCCTTTCCCCAGGGTGAGGGCTGTCCCTGGCTGGGAAATTCAAAGCACCATTTTTCTCTCACTCTGCTCCAGATCTGGCAAATAGCAGGATTTTCCCCATTATTTACAGGCCTCTAGGAATGAGAAGCCCCAGTCCTCTAGTCTCCTGTTCCCAAATCTCAGAACATGAGGACTGGAAGCTCTCCCTACACGAAAGTGTTTATAGACAGAAGAGAAAATAGAGATTATCACTTAGCTCAGAATCAAGAAGTAATGCCTGCGGCCTTGCTCTTTCCCCTGCCCACATTTGAAGATCACAAGTCATGAGTTTCTGAACTCAGACAGGCCTGTCTGCACTGCTGGGAGAGTTGACTTTTAGTTCCTTACCTCTTGGGAGGTATGGGAGCACCTGGCCCAGAGTGTAGGCATTCTGTTTACCCAGCACTTTCTGATGGAGTTTTGTCATAAACATAATTTTTTTCAAGCCCTGAACAAAATCACAAAAATCACAATAGCTAACATTTACTGAGTACTTATTATGGACCAAGCACTTATATATATATATATATATATATATATTTAATCCTCACAAAAACCCTCTGAGGAAGGCACTGTTACATTTTATAGAAGCAGAACCTGAGGCTCAGTAACTTGCCTTTCACTGGTAGGTGATAGAGCCAGGGCTCAGGCTGCCAACTCCGTCTGTGCTAACTATTGTGCTCCTCTGCTTCCCAAGTCATGCTGCTTGACCTAAGGTAGAATCATGCTTCAGAGAACCTAGTCCAGGTCGCTTCTTATCCAGGGAAGGCCAATTTCCTTGAATTCTGCATTAAGAGGAGTTGAGCACCTACCTGGGGTTTGGAGAACAGTAGCCCTTTGGTACTGAGTGTCTTTAATTGATAATCTCTCAGTCTTTTCTAGGTCACATAATGTCAGCTCTTTCTTAAACCTTTCCTTTTTTTCTTTCATTTGTTTTTAGGTTCTGTTTCCTAACATTATATCATTCTCCTGGACCCTCTCCATCCCCTAACTCTTCAGATATCTCCGTTGTGGAGGCCCTTACAGGACCAGAATGCTTAAAAGTTTTCCCTTGGGTCAGATGAGGGGGTTGGGCCACAATGGGGAGCCTGTGCCCTGTGTGGAAGGGGACGGAGCAGTGATCTTGCTGAAAGCAGCCTGCAGCATTTGGGGTTGCTTGGATTGTGGGGGTCTGGGACCTGGGCAAGGAGCAGAAAGTGTTTGCACTCCTAAGCTGTGTTAACACAGCAAAACCAGTCCAGTCCCAAGTCTGGGCTCAGGGCTCAGAAAATTGGCTTCTACAAGGCCTAGCTTCCCTCCCTTTCGCCTTCCTAACCACTGTCCATTAGCTGGCTAGGAAGTGAACAACATTTCCCAATCATGTCTTTATTTTGGATGCTGTTTAGAGCTATGTAATCCCCGCATCTTCTTAGGAAGCAGCAGGCTCTTAAAATAATTTTTAGTGTAGAAAAATATTTGAGGCTCAGGGAGTACTAACTGAAGGAGGAGAAGATGGCAACAGATGAGAAGTAGCTGAGGATAAGTCAAGAAGGGGAACCTATGGTTTGGATGATGTTAAGGGCCAGGTGATAACTTTAGGAGTCCCCTCACATCAAACACTGTGAGTGCCCTACTTCCTCAGCACTCCCCTCAGAACCTTGGGTGGCTGTGTACACACACGTGTTTCCCTTACAGGAACGATTCCAGGTGAAGAATCCTCCCCACACTTACATCCAGAAACTCCAGAGCTTCTTGGACCCCAGCGTAACTCGGAAGGTGAAGTGCGAGGCAGGGAGTCCCCGTTTTGCTGCCCTTTACAGTCCTGTGGGGCAAACCGTTTGACTTGGGTTGGGACTGCTTCTGAGCAATGGGAGTTGGGTTTCTGTGTTCTGAGGCCATGGCCCTGGAGTGGCTGGCTAGTAACAGAGGGAAAGACTATAACTGCCTTCTTGTATGCCTTCCCTTTCCTTTTCTACCCCTTTTGCTTGTATTGTAAAGTTGGCTTGGGGACCTCCATCAGTGACAGAAAATTCCATGTTTACAGAAGTTCAGGAGAAGAGTGCAGGAGTCAACCAAAGTACTGAGAGAGCTGGAGATCTCACTTCGTACCAACCACATTGGGTGAGTCCGATGTGACCATCAGAGCCTTTTCACCTGGCCTCTTAGGACATGGTTTCATCTCCCTGCCACAGGGCAGATTTGCCTCTTGAATGGCTTTTATTTCCCCAGAGAGCTTCAGACGGTTCCTTTTCTGGCTTTTCTCCCCCTCAGCTCTGCCAGCTGCTGACTGGATGCTGCTGGCAAGCCTGGGGCCTCTCCTGGGGTCCTCAGCCTGTGGCTTTGAGTGGAAGACATTCCCACAGCAGCTGAGACTGGAGTCTGCCTGTGGCCTGGGGCTGGGCCAAGGGAGGCCCAGAGAAGGCTGGGGATGGAGGAGTGTGTTGCACTGGGTAGCTGAGACCTACCTAGTTCATGGACTGTTTGGTGCCCAGAAGATTATTTGCTTGATTATAAGACAATTTTAGTTCATGAGCAGAAGCAGCTTCCTGAAGTACCAGGAAAGATCTAAGGCAGTGGGGGCCAGGAGCTGAACATCTTCCGTATTCACTGACCAGGGTACTGCCAACCCATTGACAGGGCCCCTAGAAACTACATGCGTCTTTTTTGCCAGAGAAGTGGGGAACCAGGACCTGCTGAACAGACAGAGGGCTAATGCGTGAGATACAGTGAAAGACGGCTATGGTCTCAGTTTTATAAAACCGTAACCAGCCAGAGTAAATATAGTGAAAGTGAGAGAGAGAGAGAGAGAGAGAGAGAGTGTGTGTGTGTGTGTGTGTGTGTGTGTATGTATATGTATACACAAAGGACAGTGAGGGACACCTGATGGAGAACTGCAGGCAGGGCTACAGGCCTGACCGAGGGGCCTGGCATGAACATTGAGAGCTTACACAAGTGAGAAGTCGAGCCTGGGTTCGGGGTGGAGGTTTCTGGGCAGGTTCCAGCCCCGGGGTCCTGGGCTTCCTGAGAGCAGGGGTAGAAAGAGCCAAATGACATCATATGCCTTCCCCTCCTGTCCCCTCCCCAGGCTGAGGCTGCCTGGGGTTCTTATGGAGGCTACCTGTGTGCAGCCAGCTGCCTCAGCAACAGTGGTAGGGGAAATGGCACAGGAAAGAACAGGAAAGGGACAGTTCCTGGCCTCAGTAGCTGTGCTGGATGGCCAGAGTTGGCTTTCACACCTCTTCTGTGAACCAGACATTGAGAACTGACCTGCTTGGAAATGTGTAACTAGCCTTCACCTTTATATGGTGACGCTCACAGCAGGAAAAACTGCAGAGCCTCATCAGCTACCCCACGTGAGAGAGCAAGAGTGACACGGATGGCAGCTCCAGACGCCATCTCCCACCCTGCCTTGCTCCACAGGGCCTTTACCCCTCCCTGCTCCCTTCTCTCTCAGGCCCTCCTGTCTTGCTTATTAAGTCCTACTACGTGAGGATGGGGGTCCGCTTTTCTCAGGAGAGGGCCACAGAGCAGTGCAGGGCAGTCCCCTCTGCCTGCCCCTTCTACCTGGCGCCAACCCCCCTGGCCACTGGCCAGGAGTTGGGGCCAGAGCAGCATGGTTCCCAGGCCCGGGCCTCTTGGCGGTTGGCACACAAGCTAGAGGTCTGGACCTGGTCGTTGGTTCCCAGGAGCAGCTTAGTGTCTGGCATTTTAGGAGCTCCTGTCATCCGGACTGTGGCTTCTCTGGGAGAGTTATGTGGGAGGGCCCGGATCCGTCCCGGATTTTGGGGCAGGAGGAGTTTGTCAGGCTGTCAGGCTGGGGTGTGGGTGCTTCAGGGCAGTGGGAGCCCAGGGCAAGGTAGGGAGAGGAGGATCTTGCTTCAGCAGCAGCCCGATCAGCCCCAGGCCTGCAAAGATGGGAACTCGGGCCTGGAGTGGGCGGGCTGGGAAGTAGGATTCCAGAGCCTCTCCTGCTCCTCCTCTCCCTGGTTTGTATTGGTTTGCGGCCTTGCCTAAGTGCCCTTTAACCTCTCCTCAAAGTGTCAAGATCCCGAAAATAGCAGTGTAGACTCAGACAGGAAATGAGAAGGGGGTGGGGAGCTGGAGCGCAGACAGACAGGAAACGGGAGGCCTGTCGGCCCCCAGAGAGGAAGCTAACTTCAGGCAGCTCCGGTGTCAGTCAGCCGCAGCCAGAGCCTGCTGCCGGATCTTAGCCGGGCCTGGTGCTCTGGCCCGGCCTCTCTCTGTAGCCCGGGGTGTGGCCATCAAACATGGCGCTGGTGTTCCAGCTGTGGGGGAGAAGCGGCCTTGCAGGACTGTTTGGCGCAGCTGGCCTAGAAGGACACCTGGACGCTCGGAGGGAACAGAGCACAGGAGAGTCAGGGTTCATCCTGAGAGTTTTATGTCTCTCTGGGTCCTGTATGTCTATAGGACAGGAATGAGCCTGTCCTGTAATAGTCCTGGGACTCGCTCCTGACTTTCCTTCCAGGGATGTCTGAGTTCAAAAGGCCTGAAGGCAGAAGGGTGAACATGCCCCGGTCCACTGTCTTTAGGGTGCCTAGTTGTCTTCCCTGCTGCCTCCCTGGTTCACCCTCTTAGTGGCCAGAGCCATTCTGGGGTTACTTGAGTTCCTGACTGTCCCCGCATCCTTTTCCTATTCTGCCAGACTCACCCTGACAAAACGCTGAGGTCCCACGTATTCCTCTGCTCACTACTTCCCAAAATACCTTTCCTTGAACTTGGTGGAGAGCCTTTTGGCCCAGTATGCCTCTGTTCCGGACTCTCTTTGACGCTCCCTGCCTGTCTTTTAACTGAGACTTCGGTCAAGTCAGGGACCTGCTGGCTTCTGTCAGGAACAGCTCTGCACGAGGGCTACAGTAAATGCTCTGTCTAACCCTCAATTCCTCCCAGGAACGTGGCATCAGGACAGTGCGCCCAGCCACGTGCTAGACACCAGAGACCTAGAAAATGATTGAGTGGGGCCCTGGCCCTTGAGGAGGGGGCTTCTGAAAGCTGGTTTGGCTAACATGGTGTTGGAAGGCCTGTATCCCTGGCTCTGCCTTATCCCTGGCTCTGCCGCCTAGGGGCGGTCCAGGCCGGTGACGTGACCATGGCTGGGTCTGCCACAGGCTTTGATCTTCAGAATTCTCCCAGCCTGGTGCTGAGTTCCAGAGGATCCAGGAGGGGGTGTCGTTCTGTCAGAGACACCTTTTCCTCCTCCCCCTCAATCCACTTTAGCAGACCCCTCCACTGTGTTTCCTTTATCTGCATGCAGGTGGGTGCGGGAGTTTCTGAATGATGAAAACAAAGGCCTGGACGTGCTGGTGGATTACCTGTCATTTGCCCAATGTTCCGTCATGTGAGTACCACCTGGGACGAGGGTTGGGGAACCATGAGGAAGGACATGGTCCCATTCTACCTTGACGAGGAAGGGTGAGCTTGCAGTAGTGAAGATGGGAATGGGAACCCCAGGCAGGAGGGGAGGGCCTGGGCAGCAGCGTGGGGGTGGACAGGTGGCCAAGGGGCTGTCTGAGATCAGTGAAGAATGCCAGGTGGCTGGAGTAGAAGGTGCATTTTGGGGAGCAGGAGGAGAGATGTGGAAAGGGAGCTCAGAATCGAGCCCGAAGGATCCGACTCCATGCTGGGAGCCGTCCAAGGAAATGTCCTGGCTTCTGGGAGGGAGGCCCTGTGGGATTCGTTTGCTTTGGGAGAGCTCAGTCTTCAAGAAGCAACTTTGGGTCTCCAGTTGTGAGAGGGTTACTCCAGGTCACCCCAGGAGCAGTGAGCATGACCTTTGACGCGGACTGAAAGTGAAGCATTCAGGAGCCTTTTGCAAGCAGATGGGGGGTTTGGAGGCAGCTGGAAGTGAATCAGCGCAGAGGAGAAGGCAGTGTGGGGTAGTGGAAGGAACGAGGGCTTTCGAGTTAAGACAAAGCCCAAAGCCGGGTGTGGGTCTCTTCTGTCCTTTACTGTCTGCGTGACCTCAGGCAAGTTTGCTGAGGGCCTCCTATGTAAGAGGAGATCCATATTCCAGGGTTGCCGTAAGGATTAGATGATGACGTGTGTAAAGCAGTTGTAGTATTTGGAACATAGTCTATACTGTGGTGGCCGCTTTTTATTTGTTAGTTGTTATTATTTAAGGGGTTGCTCCCTACCATAATTACCTAAATATATGGAAAGAGGGATTATATTGACCGTTCATGGCATGGCCAGCACATGCAGACTCAGACCCAAGACTTACGTTGGCCCTCGGGTGACTGATCACCCCGGTTTGCCTGTGACTTTCCCGAGTGTTTGCGCTGAAAGTCCCGTGTCCTGGGGAACTCCTCAGTTCTGGGACTCAGCCCCAACCTCGACTTCCACTTTCCTTGCTACTGTCCTTGCCCCTGGGCTGTTCTCCTTCCTCAGCAGGTTTTCACCCTCATCTCCTTAGGGTTTCAAACTAATGCCTCTCCTAGGTTTGGCCTTTGTCATTTTTTGGCAGGTCATCGCCTGTTAAAGCCAAGAGTGGCCCACTCCCCATTCCCGTCCCTACAGAAGTCAAGGCTCATGATCCTCCTATCCCTTAAAAGAAACTCACTCTTTTTATAGAAAGAAATGAAAAACATTTGCTGAAGCGATTTTTTTTTAATTCAGAGCTTTTATAGAAAAAGATGTAGATTATTTTTCCAAATAAGCATATCTTGCTTCAAAAGCAAACAAATTCCAGCTGCTTGAAACCAAAATACACTGGAACCTCAGTATTGTAGTGTCCACAGCAGTACCTTTGACTGTGTTTTTAAAAGAAAGACTCGGAGCAGGTGAGGTAAGAGTGTGTGTTTTGGGAAGGGTTGAGGGGAAAAGAGCGAAGCCAAATAGAGTTTGAGTGAAGGCACTTATTTGTAAACTGCACATCCCAGCTCTGGGGAATACTATTATTCACGGAGGGAAACCACTGGCAAGTGGCTTCCCTGTCCGGGAGACTCCTCTGATGTCTGCTTGAGAGCCCCGTTAAGCATCTGATGGTCAGGGTCCTGAAGTCTGCTCCTGCTTCCTTGGGAACACTCAGGCATCTGCAGATACCGCTTCCTATTTCAGAGAGCCTCGGCCTCTGTGCCTTTGACCCTGGGGCTGTGCGTGTCTGAGCAGAAGGCCTTGCGGGAAGAGCCTGTAGGAAATGCTTGCTAAGTCCTGGGTGACCTACTGGGGGAAGAGGACAGGAAAGAGGAGTGGGGCTTGTTTCTCAGAGGGGGTAGATCCCGATGTGGGGATATGTAAAGGAGAAGGCCTTGTGGGTTTGTGATCTTGAGCTGTCCTTCTTGCCCTGGCTACGCTCCCAAACTGCTGGTGGTGGGAGATGCCTGGTCCCAGAAGCAGGAAGTGACGTAGAAACCATCCCAACTCCTGTGGGGACTAAGGACCCCGGTTCACACCCTCGACCTGTGATTTCTTCCCCGAGGGAAGCTGAAGCCCAAGGAGCCTCTAAACCAGAAAAACCCAGAAGCCTCAAGTAGAGGCTGGAAAGAAAACCCGGTCATTAAAACCCAGTGCTAGGATGAGACCATGGTGCTTTTCCTGAACACAGAGGCCTGTCCCACTCTGGGTTTCTCGGGACCCCCATTCCCTTCCACTCAGACCTGGCCTCGTGAACCTAGTCCAGAGCCACCTGGGCCCCACCCTCAGGGCACTGAGAGGCCCCTTTGGCTGCTGCCGTTTGCCCCCTAGTAATCCCTTCAGTTGGCCTGTTCCCCACCACTGCTCTGCAGGGCAGATTCTCCGAGGGGAGCGGCAGCTTCTCTGAGATGTCCCCTCTATGGCTGGGAGTGCAGAAAGTCTGCCAGCTCCCCGCGTCTCTTCGGGCCCATGGGGAGGTGACTCCTGGAGGCCAGTGGGGGGCAGCGGCTGGCCTCAGTCAGCACCCACATCTCCTCAGATCCCCCTCCTGGTTGCTGCCGGTGACTACTCTGCCCTCCTCGGCCCTCCTGACCAGGGTTGGGTCTCTGCTGCCCAATTCCGCTTTCTCTTCTGCTGCCCTTGCTTCTTGTTGCCCTAGACGTCTAAAGGGCGGGGGTGGGCTCGCCAGGCGGCTTGGCACTGAATTTCTCCTGTGTGTGCGCTTGTGTCCTTTCCTGCTCCAGGTTTGACTTTGAGGCTCTGGAGAGTGGTGACGATGGTGCATTTGACAAGCTCCGGTCCTGGAGCAGGTCCATCGAGGACCTGCAGCCACCCAGCGCCCTGTCAGCCCCCTTCACCAACAGCCTCGCTCGCTCTGCGCGCCAGTCTGTGCTCCGGTATGTGTGCTCTCGCTCTGCCCGCCTGCCTCCCACCCTCGTCCCCGTCCAGGTCTTGGGTGACAGCGGTGAGTGCTCATGCTCCTCCCTTCACTCTTGCTTCCAGGCTCAGCTCTCTTGCCCTCTGCCTGCCAGTCTGTCTCTGGTCTGTCCTCTCTGTCTCCTTGACTCTGCCCAGCGATCTGTCCTGGGTAAGTACGTCACCCTCGGCTGTGCCCACCCCATCTGGGGTTCCAGCCCTCCCCTGTCCTCTCCCCGTCTCTGGGGGCCCCTCCGTTCATCATTCTCACTCTGCCGTTCCTCCAGGCCTCTGGGCAGGGCTGGTCCTCACCCAGCTCCTTAGTCTTCACCAGCTGGTCCAGCACCTGCCCTCATGTCTGTTTCCCTCTGCTCTGCACGCAGCCCCATCGGCTGCCCGAAGACCAGCTCCCACCCAACCTGCTGCGCTCACCTTCCCTTCACTTCTTCCTTTAGGCCTTTTTTTTCCCTCCAAGGCTGCAGCGTGTTCATTTGTCTGTAGTATCTGAAGAGCCATCCTGCCCGGAGGCAGGTGGACGGACCGGATGATTTCTGAGAGCCCTCCTACAGAGGGAGGCTTTCCTTTGGGTCCTATGGCCCTTTCCATGGCCTCTGTCTCTCAGCCATACTTTTCTCCCAGTCTTCTTTGGGTTTTGCCCATTCTAGTCATGCACGAGCAGATACCACTTGTGTTTCCTGTTTTTTCCATGAAACATCACTAGGGGCAAAGTCAGATATAGTCCCTAGCCCTTCTATAGCCTTTGGGGTCTGCTCTGTCTTTTCTAGGACATAGATGTGGGATGGGAGCTAAGATGCCCCTGCCCCAGGGAATGTGTTGAAGATGCAGTGACTAGAAGGAAGAGGAAGGATGCCTCAAATGAATGTCTCCTGGACCCATCTTGAGGTCTAGGAAGGCCTACACACCTCGTGTTGTATTTTGGAGGACGTCTGGGCTTAGGATGGTTTGGGCACTGGTTGTAATGCTGGGATCCTGGATAGTTAACTGACAAAGACCTGTTCCAGGGAGGTGAAAACAGTGGAGTGCCCTGCCCCCTGCACCTGCACCCCCTGCATCTCTCTGGGCTGCTGGTGCAAAGTCCTCCATCCCCCTTTTCTTCTGCTGCTGAGGGGCAGCCTGCTGTCTGGGTGATGGCAAGTGCTTCTAGACCCTTCACCAGCAGCCCCTCTCCCCCAGGTATAGCACTCTCCCTGGGCGCAGGGCGCTGAAGAACTCCCGCCTGGTGAGCCAGAAGGATGATGTCCACGTCTGTATCCTTTGTCTCAGAGCCATCATGAACTATCAGGTAAGGCGACAGCACTAGCCACGGGTGCTCTGCCTCATCTCCCGCACCAGGAGAGCTAGGAAGGCACTAGCTTGTAAAAGACAGGTTTGCTGTTGGGCCTGCAGTCAGGGAGCTCCGGCTGGGATCTGTCTTCCCCACCGTCATGGTCTCCCCTCCTCCTGTCCTTTCCCTTTGCTACAGTATGGATTCAACCTGGTCATGTCCCACCCTCACGCTGTCAATGAGATTGCGCTCAGCCTCAACAACAAGAATCCAAGGTGAGTTCCTTCCCTCCCCTTTCCTCCCCGCTCTGCCCAGGACTCTGGAGAACTGGGCTGCACTTGTCCCTGCCAAGAAGTCCCGCCTGGCCTCGGGTCCTGCGGCTTAGGTCAGCGCCTTGGTTTGGCCCCTCACCTCTGCTGGAGGAGGAGTGTTCTGCTCTCCTCTGGTCTACACAGCTTAGGGAGGGAGAAAGCCTGCCTTCCCCTGCCTTCTTTCCCAAACCCACCCTCTCCCTCACCACCGAGGCTGTCTCTACTCTCTTGAAAGGACTCACCCAGTTGTGGAAGCGAGCTGTGTGGTGGCCAGGGTCAGGGGCTAGGGTGTTAATCTTCATTCTCCACCCCTTAGGACCAAAGCACTTGTCTTAGAGCTCCTGGCAGCCGTGTGTTTGGTACGGGGAGGTCACGAAATCATTCTTGCTGCCTTTGACAATTTCAAAGAGGTCAGTTTCCTATACCCGTGTGTGTGCCTGCGTGCGTGCGTGCGTGTGTGTGTGTGTTTTTGGCGGGGAGGAGGTGTGAGCCAGGTAGGTAAGCGCCCTTTCCTGTGATCTCACACATCCTAGGGATTTTAACGGCCTAGTGCTTTTAGCTAGGTATTCTGCCCCCTGCTTTTTTAAACCAAAACCAAAACTTCATTCTTACTAGATCTTGTGCCGGGAAGGCTCCTGACTGGCCAGCGAAGGATGCCCTCACTTGAGGGCTATAGTCCAGCAGTTCTAACCTGCTGTGCAGCAGAATACCTGAAGAGCGTGTGTTAAGTGCGCAGGCCCCGGGAGGCCTGGCCGTCTGTGCGCTAACAGGCTCCCCAGGCCGTTCTGAGGCAGTGAGCCCACTGGTAGAACCCGAGGCAGTGATATTTGTAGTGGGAGGAGGAGGCAAGCAGGGATCCTCCTGGGGTGTTGGCTGTCACTGGTGAGGGGAGAGGGAGCTCCTACTTGGAATTCCCCAGACTTGGCCTGGCTTTGAAACCCCCATCTGCTTGAACATAGGATTCCTCGGCATACAGCTGCAGCTGCTGGTCCCACCTCTTCCTCCTTTTTGGACCTCTTCCCTAGCATCCATTGTTCAAGCCAGGAAATGGCTTTTCCTCCTTGAAGCCAGAGGCTCAGAGGAGTCTCTGGACCCCTCTCAGCACAGAGGCTTTCCTGCACCCAGGCCTCTCTCCTGCGTCCCCACTAGGACTTCAACCTCCTGCCTCAGCCATGGCCTCCAACCTTCCTCCACCCTCCCTCTTTCCTTCAATAGCTCGGCAACACCAGGCCCCTGTGTTTCTTCTTGGCCTACACTCAGAGGCACCCAGAGCCCAGACTAAGGGCACACGCTTTACTGAGCTCCCTCAGGGACCCAGAGCAGATGCCATGTCCCAGGCTTTCTTCTATCATGTCCCAAGTGACCCGTTACATAGAAAGAATTGTGGTTACACTTGGTCTGTACCAGTCCCTTTGCTGGATGTTCCTGGGAACCAGGGCTCAGGGGCTTGGGTTCTGCATGGGACAGATCCTGTTACTGAGAAAGTTTGCTTGTTCAGGTATGCAAGGAGTTGCACCGCTTTGAGAAGCTGATGGAGTATTTCCGGAATGAGGACAGCAACATCGACTTCATGGTGAGGAGCTGGTCCTGGGTCAGGTGCATGCCCAGCAGGGCCGCCCACTCCTTGAGAACGGGGCTGAGCCGACAGCGTACTCTGACGTTCTGTGTAGGACCCAGAGTGGTTCTCTTCTCAGCAAACGCTCCTCATCCACTCACTCACTCACCCCAGAAAGCTTTTAGAAACTCCAGGACAATTTCTGTCTTGGGTCTCCTCCTTTCCCGCTTTGTGTGGCCGCACTGTCCCCGATTTGGACCCTTTCTGAGCTGCTTTCCTCTTCCCCAGCTTCTCCTCAGTTCTCCTCACTTCCCTTCAGTCTAGGGTATACAGCTAGTAGGGTTGTCTCAAGGAATACCTGCTGGTGTGCAAAGGAAATCCGCCAAATCTTCATGTACACCTATTTCTCATGTAATTTACTTGTCTTCGTAAAATGAATATTAAGTTCGACGTTTTCTAAGTTAAAATTCTCTTATTGCTCCCTGAAAGACGTACCTTTTTTACTCCTTTTGATGATCCGCCTGATGATGCTGGCTCTAACAGCCGCCTCCCCTCCGTGTCTCGGCTCTCTCTGCCCCTCTGGGCTGCTCCTTCCCCAGGTGGCCTGCATGCAGTTTATCAACATCGTGGTGCACTCGGTGGAGGACATGAACTTCCGGGTCCACCTGCAGTATGAGTTTACAAAGCTGGGGCTGGAGGAGTTCCTGCAGGTGAGCTGGGCTGGAGTCCTCACGGGATGAGGCGCTTCGGGGAAGAGGACCAGCTTAGCTGTATCACGAGGAGTTTTTCTTTTACAAGAGCCTAGTCACGGATGCTCCTGGCACCCTGCCTGTCTTCTGTGACCTGGGACTCTGGCCTTTGCGCAGAGGGCTCCTCAGTCAGTCAGCTCCGCAGGGCGAGAATCTGACACGGCTACAGTAGGAGCTCCCTGGGTCCTAGGCTCTAGGAAGGGGTCATGGAGGCTGATGAGGAGGCTCCCCCAACTACTACTCTCTCTGCTTTCCCCCAGAAGTCAAGGCACACAGAGAGCGAGAAGCTGCAGGTGCAGATCCAGGCATACCTGGACAACGTGTTTGATGTGGGGGGTTTGCTGGAGGATGCCGAGACCAAGAATGTGGCCCTGGAGAAGGTGGAAGAGCTGGAGGAGCATGTGTCCCATGTAGGTGGTCCTCCTTTGCTGCCAGAACCACTGTTGAGGGTGGGGAGAGAGTGGGGACATCTGAGTCCCAGGAATCCTGAGCTGACCTGCTTACCTCCCGATTGAGCCTCAGGGAAGCCTCAGAATCCACTGGGGCTCTCTAGCGCACGCTCTGGCTGAGACACTAGTTCATCCGCGGTGGAACACACATTGACCTCAGGACTCGAGAGAGGCAGATGTGGCCATTTGTCTTGCACTATTTCATGTGGTCTCAGACCCTGGGCTCACAGGAGTGACCTAGGGAAGCCACTGGGCCAAGCTGCCTTTGGGGCCCTGGGTGGAGGGGTCGGGCCTGGGTCCTGACTGGGGTTCAGACTGTGCTGAGTGCCCAGACTTTAGGGCCATCCCCAAACCTGCCCTTTTCATCCTGCAGCTCACAGAGAAGCTTCTGGACCTAGAGAATGAGAACATGATGCGTGTGGCAGAGCTAGAGAAGCAGCTGCTGCAGCGGGAGAAGGAACTCGAGAGCATCAAGGTACCAGGTTACGTGGGGAAGGGAGCCCCTGACTGGTACTGGGTGCTGGGGCCTGGGGAGCTTGCTTTTCGTTCCATGTCAGTCACGTCAAGTCCTCGAGCATCCAGATATTAGTTCACTCCTGAGGCACTCGAATGAGGGTGGGCTGATGATTTCACCCCATGTTTTAGCTGGAGAGGGAAGCTGGAGCCAGAGTGGGCCAGACACACACACAGGAGGGTGGGAGCAGGTGGGGCACCTCTGGAGCCCCTGTCTCCTCCTGCCAGCCCACCCCCCTTGCTTCTCCCTCACCTGCACCTCCACGTGCTTCCCCAGCCCAGCGCAATGAACAGGCTCAGAATAGCCCAGGTACTTGGGGCTGTTTATCAGGATATCTACCAGGTATTCCAGATTGGAGAGCAGGGCCTCCTCACATTTCGGTGTCTTCTCTGTCCCTCACCTAACTTTTTGTTAGTTATAAAATCATGCCCCAACCCATCTCTTCTTCCACAGGAATACAATTACGCTGGCTCTGTTGAGCTCAGTACATACCTGCCAAGCCCCTGCTAAGAGTCTGAAGCGCTGAGTCGGGAGTATGGAGGATACAGAGGTGGCTAAGGCAGGGTCTTGTCTGTAGGGGGCTTCCAATTGAGCGACTGTACAAACCAAATGGAATGAGAGCAGGACTGAGGCACAGAGGGCTGAGACTGCCATAGCAGGCTGCTGGTGGGTTAAGGAGAGTTTCACAAGGGCAGCCTTCTACCTGGGCCTTGAGGGACCAGTGAGACTGGGCTGGAGCAGTGAGGAAGGACACTGCAGGGCGCCAGCCAAGCAGGCTTGCTCTTCCGCCCCCCTCTTTTGTTCTGCTGCATTCCAGTTTTTCGTGGGTTTCTGCCGCTCTCTGCCTCTGAGTACCCTCCTGGAGACCCTTGGGTAGGAAGTCTCACTCCCAGGAGCATCGCCTGCTGCGCTTTCAGGTGCTCTTTTCTTAATGGTGCTGTCTGCCCAATAGGAGACTTACGAGAACACGAGCCACCAGGTACACACCCTGCGGCGGCTCATTAAAGAGAAGGAGGAGGCCTTCCAGCGCCGATGCCACTTGGAGCCCACCGCCCGGGACCTAGAGTCAGTGGGCAGCGAGGCCCTGGCCCGGGTAGGCCCTGAGGAACTGAATGAGGGCATGCACCCCTCCGACCTGGACCTCCTGGTTCCGGCCCCGCCCCCCGAGGAGGCCCTACCTCTGCCTCCGCCGCCGGCTCCTCCCTTGCCCCCTCCACCTCCCCCGTTACCAGGTAAGCAGGACCCTTACCTGGTAAAAGGCAAGAGGTGCAGCCTTATTGTGGGGCCAGACCAAAGGCCCAGTCAGCAGCATCTCCACAGGGAGAAACTGGGGATGTGGCTGGAAGGATGTAAAGTCAGGTGGGAGAGGCTGAGGGAGGGTTAGAATCTGAGGGAGGCTCAGATTACTAGGGAAGGGATGTCTATGAGCAGACGTGGATCTGTTTTAAGGAGCGTAAAGATGCTGCTCCCGATTCCTCTGAAGACCTCCAAGGAGAGGGCTTAGACCAAAGCAGGGGAGAGTGGGTCAGAGACCGCACGACCTGCCCCGTCAGTTAGGACCCCTGGGAGCCACTTGGGCAGGGAGTTCATGCAGCCTCCTTCCCTGGTAGTCTTTAAGGACAGGTAGGGCGGACAGAGGGGAGTCTCTTGGCCCCTGGGTCACTGTGCTATTTCTTCTTTTCCCAGACAAGTGTCCCCCAGCCCCACCTCTCCCCGGCGCTGCTCCCTCTGTGGTGTTGACAGTAGGCCTGTCAGGTGAGTGTCCCGAGGGCTCTGGGCAGGGCTAGTGGGACCGAGGGAGTGTGTCCTTGGCTCCTGCCTCACTGATCCTCCTTCCAAATTAGCCATTCGCATTAAGAAACCCATCAAGACCAAGTTCCGGCTGCCTGTCTTCAACTGGACAGCACTGAAACCCAACCAGATCAGCGGCACTGTCTTTAGCGAACTTGATGATGAGAAGATCTTGGAGGTAGCAGGGCCTGGGGCCCTCAGGGCTGGGGTTGGGAGCTGGGGCCCAGGTTGCCCTTTAAGGTAGATCTCTTGGCTTTGGAAGAGCCCTCAGACTCAGCCCTCCATGTACCAGAGCTGAGCTGATGCTGGTGTGCTGCCAGCGGGTCCTCTTGTAGGATGAGGCCACAGCATTTTCCCTTCTCATCAACTCCTGCCAGGACCTGGATCTGGACAAGTTTGAAGAACTGTTCAAGACAAAAGCCCAGGGCCCTGCCCTTGACCTCATCTGCTCCAAGAACAAGACAGCACAAAAGGCTGCCAGCAAGGTGACCCTGCTGGAAGCCAATCGTGCCAAGAACCTGGCCATCACCCTCCGCAAGGCTGGCCGCTCAGCTGAGGAGATCTGCAGGGCCATCCACACGTGAGGCTCCCACTGACCTTGCCCTGGTCCCCAGCTAGTTGGTAACCCACCTAGGATCTCCACCTAGGATCCTAGCCTTCCCTGGATTCCAGGGCATTGACAGAACTCCCTCAGTCATCCAGTGGCTTGGCCAGAATTTACTGCATCTGTGCTGTGTGCCAGGCACTGTGTGAGGTGCTGGGGAGTCAGCCCGGACCTTCACTCAAGGAGCTCCTAGCCTAGGGCTTCCCTGGTGGCGCAGTGGTTGAGAGTCCGCCTGCCGATGCAGGGGACACGGGTTCGTGCCCTGGTCCGGGAAGATCCCACATGCCGCGGAGCAGCTGGGCCCGTGAGCCATGGCCGCTGAGCCTGCGCGTCCAGAGCCTGTGCTCCGCAACGGGAGAGGCCACAACAGTGAGAGGCCCGCGTACCGCAAAAAAAAAAAAAAGAAAAAAAAAGGAGCTCCCAGTCTAATGGGAACAGTCCAGTAACACTGGGTGACAACACCAAGGTAGTGGAGGTACAGGCAGCTTTGGGAGAACAGGGAGGGCTAGGTAGCTGAGCTTGGTGATCAGGGAAGGCTTCCTGGAGGAGGTGATGTCTCACTTGCAACCTGAAGGATGTATATGAACTCCAGGTCAGGGCCTGGAGGGAGAGGCATGGTGCCCTGAGTACTGAAAATTGACTCTGGCTTTAGTGTAAGGAGGGGAGTAGGAGAGACAGAGTAGAGAGGCGAGCAGAAGTCTTGCAGGCTGGGCCTCGTAAGCCACGTCCGGGTGTTAAGACTTCTCCCTAGTTGCAGAGGGAAGACGTTGAAGGGTTCTTAAACAGGGCATGGAATGTGACCCTAGGATTGCTACTGGTGCTGAGTAACACCAGTCCTGGAGTTACTGGAGGTGAGACAGTGAGTCCTCTGCCTCTGGCTGTGTGGTGCTCAAGACCCCACCCTCCGTCCTTGTAGGAGCTGGAAAATGAAGGGATGACAGATAATGTGGGCAAAGGCAAGACCTGAGGTGGTCCCTCCCTCCTACACAGGTTTGACCTCCAGACACTACCCGTGGACTTCGTGGAGTGCCTGATGCGCTTCCTGCCCACAGAGGCTGAGGTGAAGCTGCTGCGGCAATACGAGCGGGAGCGGCAGCCCCTGGAGGAGCTGGCGGCTGAGGACCGCTTCATGCTGCTCTTCAGCAAGGTGGAGCGGCTGACCCAGCGAATGGCTGGCATGGCCTTCCTGGGCAACTTCCAGGACAACCTGCAGATGCTCACGCCGGTACGGCCCCCACCTGTATCATGGTTGTCTGCGGCCGCCCCTCCGCCCTTTACCTGCTAGTCCCCTCCCCTGCCAGCCCCTCCCTGACTTTGCCGCATCCCGGCATGGGGTCACTCAGCTATTCATCTTGCCTTCCAGCAACTCAACGCCATCATTGCAGCCTCTGCCTCCGTCAAGTCCTCACAGAAGCTGAAGCAGATGTTGGAGGTGGGGAGAGGTTGGGGATGGAGGTGCCGGGGCTTCCCGGGTCCTGGGTGGGGGCCTGGCGCTATAGAGAGAGGAGGAAGGAGCCCTCGGGTCTTGCCCTGAGTTCTTCCCGTGCCTCCTTTGGACAGATCATACTTGCCCTGGGGAACTACATGAACAGCAGCAAGCGGGGAGCTGTGTATGGCTTCAAGCTCCAGAGCCTGGATCTGGTGAGATGGTGGGGACAGCAAGCGGCCAGGAAGCTGGATGGGGCAGCGGCTGGGGCGCCAGGGTGTTCAGCCCTCTTGCACTGACCGCTGTCCCCCTCTACCAGCTCCTGGACACCAAGTCCACTGACAGGAAGATGACACTGCTGCATTTCATCGCCCTGACAGTAAAGGAGAAATACCCAGACCTGGCTAACTTCTGGCATGAGCTGCACTTTGTGGAGAAAGCTGCGGCAGGTGAGGGGAGCCTGGCCCAGGGAGCCTGCCTCGCGTCCAGCTCAGGACAATCCCTGGAAGCTATGAGGAGGGGGAGCACTTGGGTGCCTTTCTTTCTTGCTTTTGTTTTCTTTTTTCTGACCACTTCAAAGTTTTCCGCTGGGGCCATGGGCAGGGGCCACCCCAGAGGGAGCCTTCCTACAGGCACCAGGCCCCACCCAGCCCTTTGCACTTGGGTGCTGTGGGAGTTGGAAGGGAAGGGCAGCGGTGGCTCTTCACTGCCAACTCCCCCAAGCTGGCCCCAGAGCCTGTGTCTCTGTGATGTATGGGAAGTGCTTAGAAAACCCATAAAGCCCCCCACAGACATAGGGTGGCTGTTATTTTTGCCCCCGTCGTGAAACTGGGGCAGGCCTGGGGCAGCTCTGTTTTGGAGCCCAGCAGTCTGCGGCTCACCTTCCCTTGCTACCTTCGGGGTCATGAGCCCACGGCCTCTTTTCCTTTTCCTTGCCCCTGTGAGAGCTTGGCTAGCTTGGTTTGCCCCTCTCCGTCCACGCTGGTAGCTCTGGAAGGGGGGCGTGAGGAACCGAGTGAGCCCATGCTGAGCGGGAGGGCTGGAGCTGGCTGTAGTCCTCAGCCCGGGCTCTGGTGACAACAGTGTCCCTGGAGAACGTGCTGCTAGACGTGAAGGAGCTGGGCCGGGGCATGGAGCTGATTCGGCGGGAGTGCAGCATACATGACAACAGCGTCCTGCGCAGCTTCCTTAGCACCAACGAAGGCAAACTGGACAAGCTCCAGCGCGATGCCAAGACAGCCGAGGTGAGCACAGGGTGGAGGTGGGTGGGAGAGGCTGGGGCCAAGGTGCCGTGAGCCTCTGGCGGGCTTAGTTCTGGTTCTTGGGTCAGAGAACTTTTGTCAAGCAGCTGGCTGGCTGATCGTGGGGAGAGGGGGCGCTGGGGATGGCAGGCAGCTGCCTCTGGAGACGCACTCTAGGGGGCTTGGCGAGCCCCTAGTTCTTTGCCCTCCCACAGGGGCTGTGGGGGGCTGCGGCTTCCTGTGGGCCTCCTGCCCCTGCTGGGAGCCGGGCTTCTCCTTCCCCGCCAGGCTGACCCCTTCTGCCCACCCCCTCCCCAGGAGGCCTACAATGCTGTTGTGCGCTACTTTGGTGAGAGTCCCAAGACCACGCCTCCTTCTGTATTCTTCCCAGTATTTGTCCGATTCATTCGTTCTTACAAGGTGAGCGGAAGAGAGACTTTTAAAGAGGAGTTTGGCTGAGAGAAAACTGGTAGGGGGAGAGAGGGCTGGGCTTCAGGCTTGGGCCTTTTCCGTCTCCTCCTCTGAGTCCTGCGAGGGAGCGATGGAAGCTGGCCACAGGCCTCTTAGCTGTGAACTGGTGGGCAGGGTGGGGGCCCAGGCCCTTCCTGTCATTGTTTGGGGCAGGAAGTGCCCTTCCAGAGAGTGGCCACCTGGGGTTGCTGGTCCCACTGACACCCACTCTCCACCCTCAGTGTCAGCCCCTCCCCTCACAGCTCACAGCCCCTGTGACTGACACACACACACACACACACACACACACCATCTTTCATGGTTCTTAGGAAGCAGAACAAGAGAATGAAGCCCGCAAGAAGCAGGAGGAGGTAATGCGGGAGAAGCAGCTGGCTCAGGAAGCCAAGAAACTGGATGCCAAGGTGGGTGGGACCAAGAACTGGGGCCTGGAAAACACGGCAAAGGATTAGGAGGGGGTGGAGCAGAGAGCTGGAGAGGAGATGGAGAACTGGAGCCCACAGACCACCCAGAGGGCCTGACGATGGAGTCCAGAGGGATGGAGAGGGGGGCTATGGGAGGGGATTCCTAGGCAATGATGGGGGCTGGGCTGGCGGGCGAGCACAATCAAGGGCATCCTCAGACTGCATCTCGGGGCAGGAACCAGCCCCGTGGTACGTTAGCGGTGACTCCCTTTCTCTTCAAATGCTCGGCTCTAGACCCCATCCCAGCGGAACAAGTGGCAACAGCAGGAGCTAATTGCAGAGTTGAGGCGGCGCCAGGCCAAGGAGCACCGGCCTGTTTACGAGGGGAAGGATGGTACCATTGAGGACATCATCACAGGTGGGGCCCTTTTCCATCCCTGGTTCCTGGCCACTGGGCCCAGCTCCCAAACCCCAACCATAGCCCTTTGGGCCCTCCTCCTCCTACCCCACCCCCATGGGGCCTGACCACTGTGTCTCTCTCCTGGGCCACAGTGCTGAAGAGTGTCCCTTTCACGGCCCGTACTGCCAAGCGGGGCTCACGCTTCTTCTGCGATGCAGCCCATCATGATGAGTCAAACTGTTAACCCCCAAGGCTGGGGCCCTTGACAGGTACTGGGCACCACAGTTGCCCTCTCTGCATGCCCACCTCCCAGGACTCCTGCTGGGTCCCACAGGCGCCTCCTCTCCTGCATGACTTGGAACCATCCTCTGGCAGCCCCGTGGTGATGGGGACACATACTCCTTCCCTTGCATGCCCCATGCTCTGAGAAGCATGGCTTATCCCCTGCATGTGCCCTCAGGGAAGTGGTTATCTCTCCCACTAATGCTGTCTGGCTTCTACTAAGACCTAAGGGGTAGGGAGTTGCCAAAACAGGCAGGACCAGGCGCGCCACCTCCGCTGATCACAGAGGCTGAGAGTCTCTGGTCCTGGGCCCAGGTATCATTTGTCCTTGTCTCCTGTAAGAGCTGTGGCAGTGGCTTCTGCCCAGGGGCATCAGATGACCCTTGACCTCTGTTTCCTGATATCCAATCTGCCTGGGGTCTCTTCCCAGCTTCTAGATCTTGCTGAGTCCACCTTGTTTCTGTCACTCCCCAGTGGCCTCTAGTACCCCCACCTGTTCTTCTGAATGTGCAGAGCCCGCCCCAGAAATCTCCCTGACCATCCCCTCCAGTCTGTCTTTAATCTTCTCCCTCATCGACCTCACGGCTGGCTCTTGGCTGGCCCTGCCTGTGCGGCTGGGCCCTCAGAAGGTGGGCCTGGCCCAGCCTCCCTGCCTGTTCATAGGCCTCTGTTTCCCCTACAGGCCTCTACCACCAGCCCCTTGTCGTTCGCCACCAAGCCAGGAGTGCCGCACCGCCTGCTGGCCCGCCTCGGGCTCCAGGCCCCCACTGAGACCTTCCTGGAGGCAGAAGCACTTCAACCCTGAGTCCTTCAAGTCCAACCAGTAGACCTGAAGCCCTGGAATTGGCCAAGGGCCCAGCAGAGGGCTATGCTGCTCTCAACCCAGTGTCCACCCTAGCTCTCAAAGCTGCATCTTGCCTGCCGCCACTGTGGGCACTAGGTCTTTCAGGGCCTGGCACTTCCCTGGTGCCTCCAGTACTGCACTTTGCTCCCAAGGTCTTCAACATCATTTCCTCAAGGGTCAGCTCAGGGCTGGAGAAAACCATTTCCAGCTTTAGGCTATGAACGGGCACCTAGGCCCACCACCACTAGAGCCAGAGGGACGAGAGGAGAAAACAATTTTTTCCTTCTTTTTTCCCCCTTACTTTTTGCAACCCAATGGTCAGCTGCGATCTAGAAGTGTCCAAGCTTAGGGAGCCCTGGGGTGGGGCCCTGCCAGTCTCAGATCGTCTTTTACCAGGAGCAAGTCTCTCCTAAGCCTGGGCAGTGTGCCCTAGTGATAAGGGGAGAGGAGAGATGCCATGCTCCCTGCCCTTGGCCCTTTGCGTTCTAGGCTGACTGTCCTTGCCGAGGTGGGCAGAGGACTAGTTTTCTCTGCCTAGAGAAACGGTGTGCCAAGAACGTCCTCACCTTCTTCCCCCAGCTAGGTTTTGTTGGCAGGGGCGGGGTCATGTCGGTCTTAGCTATTTTCTCCGTCCCCTGCCGGTTTCTTCTCGGCCCCTGGGAGGGAATACAGGGGCCCACTCCTTTTTGTACATGTACCACTTCCTTCTCTCTTGTACATAAACTCCAGACTTTCCTTCTGTCAACAAAGGCTTGAAATACCAGGCCTGACTCTGTCTCCTCTTTCTGAGTGTGGCGGCAGGGCTAAGCTGCCCCTTTAGGCTGACCCGAGCCACGGGGATAGAAAGGAGGCTGGGCAGAGCTGCCACGCTCGGGGGAGGTGAGTGCGGAAGCCTGGAGAAGGAGAACCTGGCTAGGTGGGCTCCAGCCACACAAAGGGAGGCAGGCCTGCCGTGAGGCACCAGTGCCCCCTGCTGGCCATGCGGGCACCTGTCCAGCCCCAGCCAGCCCCAGTGCAAGCACACGGAGAAGACAAAAGAGCCACTGGGCACGTTATAAATATTGTTATTTAAAAAACAAAACCAAAACCAAAACGAAACACACATACACTGGGCCCCGGGGCCCGGGCAGGCAGGAGCAGGTACTGATGCTAGAGGGTAAGGACCCCGCCCTCTGCCACCCAGGCTGTGTCCACCAGCCTGTCACTCTTCCTGGGGGCCCCTTCTCACATTACTGGCACCACCCACCCACATGGCATTCACCACCAATCGCTGGTCTGGGGCTGAGGGCAGGGACCGCACTAGCTGTCCGGGAAGCTGGGAGGACCCTTGAACACCGCGAGCAACCTTGGGAGGTGCTGGCGATGATGTGTTGGGGTTGGGGCTACTTGAGGAAAAGCGGACACAGACCCAACTAAGGAAGAAGTCTGGGGTAGACAGCGAGGGTAAACTAGGCCACAGCCTCACACAGACCCGAGGCACGGTGCCTCATCAGGTCACTGGTGGTCATCCAGCTGCTGCAGGAGCGTCCGCCGCCGTCTTTCCAGCTCACCCTCGCTCAGCTCGCTTTCCGACGTGTCCCAGCCCGTCTGGTGGAGCAAAGGCACAGCTCACCCACAGCTTCCCCCCGAGGGCTGCCGAGGCCTGGGCACAGCGCTGACTGGGCTGGGGCCGGGTGCCTGCCTCTCACCTTCTCCTTCTTGATTCCAAAGCCTGTGGAGCGGTTAGGGAGCTCTGCCCGCCGGAGGTCCCTGTCCTTGTCCTGCTCTGGTTCTTTCTCATCACTCTCCTTGCCCGCTTTCTCCTCAGGGTCTGTCTCACTCTCAGGACTGTTCTGTAAGAGCCCAGAGCCCGCCTCCTCAGTTCCTGTGGAGAACAGCCCAGGAGGCGGGTGAAGACATCTCATAAAACAGCAGGGCCTTGGATGGAAGTTCCTTCTCTACGCACCGACTTGTGTCTTCTCTTCTTAGTTCTCTTTTTTGGTTTCTTGACTTTCCGAAGGCCATGATCTGGAGACAGAAAAATCCCCACTAAGTCCCTTGGGAGAAGGGAGGCCTCATCCTTTTCTCTGCTCATTCTTCACAGACAGGGACCTGTCTGAGGAAGTCTCAGTCCAGTTTTCCTTCCTTCTCTCCGTTTCCTGCCTGGGCAGGGACGGGAAGTTCTCCTTACTCTCCGACAGGTGCAGCCGTCCCAATCCACTCTACCCTCAGAGGGTGGGGCTCCCCGAAGGCCTCCTCTCCAGCTCCCAACTGCTTACCTGATCCAAGGAGAAGGCGGGAGGATGGGGAACCCCGTCCTCCAAGGGCAGCACCCCCACTTTCAACAGAATCAAGTGAGGAAGAGGGCTCAGAGCCTGACTCCGAGGGGTTCCGCCGCCTCCGCCTGGGGGGCCGCAGAGATGGTGGGGGCAGCTCTTCATCTTCTGACTCAGAGCCCTGGGGAGATGGGCAGACACGTGTCAGCACAGAGGTTACCTGGGCTCCAGAGGCCCTCAAGTATGGGAACTGGGGACAAAGAGGAGAATCCAGGACCAAAGGAATCCTCAGATCTTCCTCCAGGGGAGGTGATGTAGGAGAAAAGCAAGAAAAGTGGCTCTTATTTCCCCCAGACAATCCAGCCTCACCCCACATCCTTCCTACCCGCCAACTCACTGAGGGCGAGTGGGAACGCTTGCGATGGTGCTTCTTGCCCTTTCTGCCGTGTTTCCGGCCTTTGCTGTGGAGGTGCTGGCATTCAGTCTGGTGGAGGCAGAGGGAGGGGAGAGGAAGGTTAGCCCCAGGAAGGACCCTGCATTCTACAATCCAGTTTTGCCTCCTCTTCTGAGGCTAGGGCCTTAGGTCTGTCCAGGGTACCCTAAGACCTCCCCTTCCTTAGTTGTCCGGGAAAGGAGAGCCCTGGTGAGGCTTCCGTTAAGCTAGCCTCAGGTGTTCAAGAGCCTGGGGCAGATGCAGAGGAAGAGAAGCTCTGCCTCACCTCCAGTACCTGCAGGAACTCCCGGAAGAGCCGGATCCGCTCCGACTCCAGGGTGATCTGCTCAAAGGCTGAGTCGCACACAAAGCGCTCACGGACCTTGAACAGGAGAGCACTGCTGATCAGACCAGCCCCAGCACAGCATGATGCCGCCATGAGCACAGGGCAGGGCTGGGGCAGAGGAAGGAAGGGAGCCGAAGCTGGCCCCGAGCTGTGCTATGACTGGGGTGGGCCCCCGGTGGTGGAGAAGCACCGCTGCCCTCAGGACTGAGGGGGTGGTGTTTGGTGCCAGGCTGCAGTCCTGACCTCTTCCCAGGCAGTGCCCAGCTCCACAGCAGGCACAGCCTGCCTCAGCATGCTTCGAAAGGCAGCTTCTCTGCGCCGCAGCCTTCGTGCCTCCTCCTTCTCCCGCTCTCTCTCCCGCGCCTCTGCTTTCTCCAGCAGCTGAGGGCAGACGGGACACAGAACGGAGTCACCCAGAAGGGTGGGCGCCCCGACTCACCCAGACATACCTTAAAAGGTGGGAAGTTGGAGCCTGGGCTCCTACTATCATTCCCTGAACTGGGGGAAGAGTCACACTGGGGCAGTGAGTGAGAAGGCACGGAACAAGAGTGAGGGACGAGTCTGAGAACGGAGCCCTGGCTACAGCCCCACCCCACGTGGCCCCTCACACTATTGAAAGTCAGCTTGATGTTGCCTGCATCCAGCGCAGCAGCCCTCTTGTCAAAGCTTATGACGTGGGCGAAGTCCTCAAAGGCTGTGTTCACCTCCACGCAGAAGCCCCGGTCCTGTGGGCACAGCAGCGCATGAAGCAGGGGGCACCACAGGCCCGAACCTGAAGCTGGCTGGCCTCCAGGGCAGGCAAGGGTCAGACTACAGGATGCTCAAGGAGCCCCCTCCCCCGGAAGGGATCCACAGGACTGGGATGCACTTGGAGACCAAGTCGTCCAAGTCCTCACCATCTGACAATTAAGACTCCCATGCCCACCCTTGGCTTGGCTGTCACAGGGAACTGGGGGCGGGGGTTGGATCACAGGGGCAGGTGTGCAGGGTGTGTGTGTGTGTTTCTCACAATTAATTCTTTGTCCCTTTGGCTTAAAGCTTGAGCCCCTGCTGGGTCATCCTGCTGCTCAGTAAGTTCCTTGCATTCCAGCATCTGCAGGTCCCACCTTCTGGCTATATTTATTGAGTGCTTACTATGTACCAGGTACCATGCTGAGTGTTTCACACACATTACCTCATTTAATCCTCACGTATCTGAATTTAAGCACAAGTCCTAGTATCCTAATTTTATGCAGAAGAAGAAACCAAGGTTTGGAGGAACTAGCGCCAATTGCCCAAGGTCTTCAGGGCTAATATACGGCTGAAGGAGAATTCTGCCTGAGGTCTTTTTAACAACAAAGCCCCTACTTTTAAGCACCACACCCACACAGATCACCTCATCCACGGGACAAATAGAGGCCATCTGGTGTACAACTCCCGAAACACTATTAAAAACACCACACACAGACCTGGCGCTGTGCTTCTCACCTAAGCCTCAAAACACCCCAGTAAAGCAGAGGCTTAGGAGAGTTCTCTCACTTGGCCCAAGATGACTCAGTGGAAAGTGGAGCCACTGGCGTGCGAGGTCTGGGGCACGGGCCCAGGTTCCCTCCCTCTCCCTCCACTCAGCTCGAACTTGCCCCAGCCTTCCTGCTGATTGCAGAGGCGCACTCTTCTTGCTTCTTCCAAGAGGACTTCCTCAACCCATGCTCTCCAGCCCTTCTCCTCAAACATACCAATCTCTCTCGCTTAGGGAACTGCAAGCTTCACTCTCACCTCTTCACTGGCTCCTTCCGTCAAGCACACAGCTCACTTAACCTGGAACACCCCTTCCACTCTGCTCTCCACCTTCCTCAAGCTAACAACCTCTGCTTCTTTCCCTTTGTTTCAAAATCTTTAAATGCAGCGCAAAGGAAAACAAACATTTATTAAGCCTACTATAAGCAAGATACTACAAATGTTATTTAATTTCACAACCTTGCACGTGTTATCATCCCCATTTTACAGATTAGGAAACTGAGGCTCAGAGACATTAACGTGCAGAGGTCTCAACCAATAAACAGCCAGGAGTTACCCAACTCTAAAGCCTGTGCTGCACTCACTCTGCCCTCTTCACGGACACTGCTCTCCTAGGGGTTGCTCATGTCCCAAGAGTCAACTCCAAGGACGCCTTGTCCCCACTCTTCTCGTCCTCTGTTCACTTCTTCAGTGCTCCCCTCTCCAGGGTCCCCTCCTGTCTCTGACCTCTTTTACCACCTCTCTTGCATGTGCTTGTTCCCCTGAGACCTGCAGTTAGTCTTTTCAATCTACACTGTCCTTCGCAATCTCATTCCCCACCTCTCTCCTGATTTTCAGACCCATACTAGACTGGATATTTCGCAGACACTTCAAATTCAGCAGATCCCAAGAGAATTCATTTCCTGGGAGACCCCCACCCCACTCCCATGGATCTCTCAGGCCCAGATCTTCTGTCTTTCAGCTATTCCAAGTCCAGGACTCTGCACTACCCTATGGGATGCGAGGTACCATCACAGTCTGCCTGGCTGGTAGATGGTCTCAGGGAGCCCTGGGTTCATCTGCCTTCCATAGGCAGGAGCCCAAAAGGGGGAAGAAGAAGGAGGAACTATCTAAAGAAGATTCTTTCTCAGGAGGTGTGGAGACACAGGACTCAGCAAGGATAGGACTCCCACAGGCCTGTCAGCAGTACCGGCCGCTCTGTGGCT
The DNA here is from genome assembly GCF_003676395.1 of Aethalodelphis obliquidens. Classification (NCBI taxonomy): domain Eukaryota; kingdom Metazoa; phylum Chordata; class Mammalia; order Artiodactyla; family Delphinidae; genus Aethalodelphis; species Aethalodelphis obliquidens. The sequence goes on along the minus strand of NW_020837952.1, from coordinate 1,948,849 downwards.
AAAAGTTAAGAGTCCAATAAAATTTAGCTCTTCTTGGATTAGATATTTCTACTTTGTATAATTATCCTATTTTAAATTTGGTATGTGCTTTATTCCTCCCTGCCCCTGGTTGCTTTTGAGAATAATTCCAGAAGTGGAATTCCTATTTTCTCCAGCCCTGTTCTTCCTGCTTAATCCTTACCAATGGTGCCATCGATCCACTCCTGACATCTCCAACTCCTTCCTTCCCTCAGTTTCACAAAAAAATGCGTCAATTCTACTTCTGCGTGACTCTAGCCTACTGGTTTTAAACTTTCTTTCTATTTTCACAGCAGAAACATTTTTTTCCATAAAAATCTTATGCAGAACCTCGATGTATAAAAGAGAAACAAGCTGTTACACTTGAAAATACAGGAAGGAGCATAAAGTCCCCCCCCCCCACTCCCCCACCCCCTCCGGCTTGTCCCAAGGCCCCTCTGAGGAGACCTAGGGAGTTTCAGAAACTACTGGAACATTACAGCTCTGCTCACTGGCCATCCCCACTGCCCTCGCCAAGCTCACTCCCACCTAGATCACTGCAGCAGCTCCTGCCTGGTCTCCCTATTCACCCCCCATGCTTCGAACCCTGCCTTGAGTCCATGCTGCCCAGATTTTTCTAGCAAATGGCCCCAGCAGCAGGAAAGCGGTCTGGGGGTGAGTAAGAAGAGGAAGACTCAAGCTCAGAATTTATCTTAATCACTGGCCACTACCACTTCTACTATCCTGAGGCTTCAAGTCCTGTCCTCCTACCACGCCTATCCCTAAGCATACAAGCACTCTGGCTGCAAGCGCTGCTCTACACAACCACCTGGGCTTTTCCAAGACATCAGCTAATCACATCATTCCCAGCTCCCCATTACTTACAAGATAAAAATCCAAATTCCTTATTTTACCATTCAAGGAATTTTACAGGCAGGGCTCTCCTTCCCAACTGGGGCATGTGGTTCCAGAGAAACAGAGGAAGCCACAGGACATTATGATACATCTTACCTAATGGTAAGTAATTTTAAAATATTAAGTTTATATTAACAGAGAAGTATTATGGTATTAAAATGCAACACCTGCATGAATTCTTAAGGCAAAACACAGGACTTTAAAGAAATGTGTGTGCAGTGGGATATTCCCCACTTTGTTCTCAGACCCTCTACACCTCAGGTACCAAGTTACTCCCCTTGGTAATCAGGTGAAGTCTGAAGGAATACTCCCCATTTTTCAGACGAGGAAACATGCTCAGAAAGATTAAGTAATCTGCTCAAGGTCACACAATTTGTAAGTGGTTAAGCTGGACTTCTACCCCTGCAGTCCGCCTTCACAGTCCTGCTCCTAACCACTATCCACACTGCCCTCTCAAACCCATGAGAATGGTCTTCACTTCCACAAAGAAACATGCTTCTCTTTGTTATCTTTTTCTGAAACATGGGGCTCTCTTAGTCCATCACTCACTTTTGCCCCTTTGATAGACATGGATATTGAGAATTCTCCAACGTGCACGTGCGATCAGAAATGGCAGGTGAATTCGCTCCCACATCACGGAGGTGACAGGGAGGAGTGAGGATAGATAAGGAGGACAGGCCCCTTCTAAAAGGCAGTGGCATCTCAGCTCAAGTCCACTGAATGCCTCGCAAAACGAGCCTAGTGCTGCTAGATAATCCAAATTTCCAAGAGACGCTGAAGATCCAGACTTTAATTGTAATCTCTTGATTTTAACATGTTAGCATCAAATTCCAAATTTTTCTAAAACTCTGTACAGGCAGAAGGAACATATCTGTGGGCTACCAGTTTATGATTAGCTGTGCTGCTCGCTCCTCTTTGCTCCTGTGGTACCCTACGCCCAGGACCTCCACCCTCCTCCACCTACTCGTTCTTAGAGGTGCAGTTCAAATGGCAATTCTTTCGATTCTCTGTCTTAACACTTGCCCCTCTGTATAGCCACTGTCATGTCATCTTCCTACTAGACCGTGAGCTCCTTATGGGCAGAAATTGTATCTTATTCATTTGTGTGTCCCCAGCGCACAGTAAAGGATCACAGTAGCTATCTCCTGAACCGAGCTGCAATGCTCCCACAAAACAGGCCTTACTGGGGAGTTCTGTCCTGGGAGCTTGCCCTGCACCCAGCCTGCCTCCATCCACAGACCCAGGCTTCCCTCACCTTAAGGATGTCCTTAATGATCTTCTTCTCATCATGGAATCGTGCCTTCAACTCCTCCACATAGAACTTGAATAAGTCCAGAGGGGTGGAGCCTGCGGGGAAGGGAGGGAGGGGGGCCTGGCAGGCGGCAGCTTCCTAAGGTTTGAGGGTGGGGTTGAGGACAGGACCAGGGAGTGGGAGTGCAGAGAGGCTGGCAGGGCAGAAAGCCAGGCTAGAGGAGGGGGAGCCCAGCTGCCTTACCCGGCTGGCCCAGCATGTTGGCAAAGCGGACATCAGTGCTGACTGCTGGGTACAGCTCCATCCAGGTGGACATAGAGTGCAGCTGCCCTGTCTCGTGCAGCTCATCCAGGAAGGTCTAAGCAGGGAGAGGCCAGTTACAGGGAGAGTGAGCAAGGGAGGGAGGCAGAGCCAAAGACTGGGGAAGAAGACAAAAGCTGGCAGAGAGAGGCAGGGACAACCCAGACTGAGGAAATGCAGGCAAGAGGCAGAGATGAAGAGATACGGATGGGGAGGCAGAGAGCAATGTGAAAGCAGAGAGTGTAAAACAGAAGGGGACAGACTTAAAAGGAAAATGAGCCGGACCAGGAAGCAAAGCAGCGGAAACTTGCCTGCAGCATTATCTTCCCATGACTTGGTTTCAGCTTCCCAAATGTGTTACAGCCAAGTAACCCCCGCCACTACCAATACCAATGCCACCTCCAAGCTGGGGGACAAGCTAGCTATGCCTGTCTGGCTCCCCAGCGAAGGGAAATAAACTTGGCCTAGCTGGCGAGCCACACTTGTAGAGCGCTCTCTGCTGGCAGTTTCTGGGTGGTGCATATGTCTAGTCTCCCTAGAGGAACACAGCCCAAGGTTGAGGGGACACAGTGGGAGCAAAAGTGCAGGCACAGAGAGGCCTTGTGGAGCTGGGACAGGGCTGGGCATAGAGAAAGCAGTGGGACTGGCCGAGAAGAGGCAGGGCATGGGTGAAGAGGTGACGGTCTGGGGCAGAGCTGAGCTCTGATCCAGAGGGCAGCAAAGCTACCTGAAAGGCCTCCCGGTTCTTGCGCTGCTGGCGCCGCTCCCGAAGCCGGGCCCTCTCTCGCTCCTCCTCCTCCTCCCTCTCCAAAGCACGGATGTGCTCCTCAAAGCAGATCAGCGCATCTTCCTTGTCCATGTCTAACCGCAGGGAGGAGGCTCAGTGGGCACCACACCAGCGGGACACCCTCTCAGACCCAGAACCCCCAGTGCTTCAAAGATGCTGCCCCTGTAGGTGTTGGGGACACCCAGGGTGGTGGGGTTGGGGGAGCAGGGGACTCTGCAGGAGAAGCTATTGGAATGATGGTTCTTGAGGAGGGTTCCTTGATTATATGAGAAAAAATTAGAAGTATTCAGCTCTTGTGAATTTGGTTAGTAGAAGTCATCATACGAAATCAGTTATCTCAGGAACCGAGATTTCATTTTTTATGGGACTGGGAATCAACCAGGCTTTGATATAACTTCAGAAGGTGAATATCTGAAGATACTGCCTGTGATGACAGGCCAACAGCAGCTTATTGCAACATGTGTGACCACTTAAGGCCCACCCTACCAAGCAATTGAAGACCATATTCACATGAGCTATAAAAATCATCTCCAAGTCTTCTGATTCCTACACCAGTGCTCTTCCCCCAAGGACACACATTGTCCAGGTCAACAGTGGACCCTGGAGGGAGAAAGGAGGTGTCCCAAAGCACTCTGGGATCTCCAGAGTCCAGAAAGGTTCTGGGCTGAGTAAGTGCTGGGGACTCCTAGACATCCAAGAGGGCAAGAGGTGCAGGAGAGTGGTTTGAGGCTGGTGCTAGGGGTCAGTGAGGAAAAGGGAAGGGACAGGAAGGAGTGGAGACCCAGGCTTACTCTGTAGCTGATGGTCCTGAGCAAAGCTGGGGTTATCCATGAGGTACTGCTGGGCCTGGGACCATGTGGTTTGGAAGTTGACGCTACTCATCCCATCCAGGATGCTCTTCAGGGCCTGGATGTTGCGGCGCCGGAGCTGCTTGGCCTGTTCCTAGGGAGCCACAGGGTCAGGGTGAGGCAGGGCAGGCTGGAGCTACTCAAGTGGGCCTGGGTAGAGGAATACCTGGGGAAAGGCAGGCAGCCTGGGGACTCTGGGATGGCCAGACTCAAGGCCTTCATGTCCCCGGAAAGGGGAAGAAAACAGGTTACAGACCAAGCCCTCAGAGACCTTCCTGTTCTCCCACACCCAGAGCTGTAGGCCCAAAGCATAAATGGGGGATGTGTAGGTGCCACACCAGCTTCTGAGTAAGGAGCTGGGACCCTGGGGGCAGCAAGAAGTGAATGGCTGGGTCCACAAGGAAGCAAAGACATGGAAGGTCTTAGATGAGACTGTGACTGATGGATCCAGCCCAGTGACTGTTACCTTCTCCTTCTTGGCCAGGAAGAAAAGGACATCATCATAAACCTCTTTTCGATCCCTCTCGGGGACCACAGCCCAGACCTCCAGCTCCCCAAAGGTCTGTTCTGCCCGCCTGTGGAGCATATGGGCCGTGAGTAGGCAGGCAGAGAACAGAGACGGCCCACAGGCTCTCAGGGTTCCCAGGCCCCACCCCAGCCCGGCCCCCTGACCGGTAGCGGGTGGTGGAGGTCATGCGCTCATGCTGCTCCAAGAAATGCTGCAAGGTCTGCTTGGCCTCCTTGGCTTTTAGCCGGGCCTCTTCCTTCTCCTCCTTCTCCCGCTGCGCCTTGTAGGCATTGAATGCCTGCTTTTTCTCACTCAGTTTGGGCAAGGCACTGGGGTGGACAGGGTGGGGGTGGGATGGGGACAGAGGAGTCAGCCTGAACCACAGCCCACAAAGCAGGGTCATGGCACACTGGGGACAGGTCTCATAGAACTAACAGGTGTCCATGCATGGGCACAGCAGGCTGCAGGGGCTCCAAGGGCACAGGGAGGCAAGACAGGTAGGTCTCTGGGATGTGGGGAGGGTTAAGAGGCAGTGAGGTGACAAGACGGGGCTCTAAGACACTGCTAACACTGGGCCCTTTCGCTTTGGGGTTCTCAAGTTGCCGTCAGGCCCCTGCCCTATCCAGCCCCCTGTTTCCCCAATTAATTCAATTCAAATCAATTCAATTCAACAAGCATTTATTGAATGTCTCATGTCAGATCCCTTTCCCCTCCTTCTCCTGGAGGCTCTCCAGCTTCTCTTTCCCAGCACACTCACCCATCTAGCACTCTCCTCACTCTGCCCCCCTTGGGGTTTCCTGGGGAATCCCTGGCTCAGCTGCCCCCATGAACAAGGTCTGGAGGGCCTGCCCAGACCTACCTGTAACGGGGGTCGGTGACCACCATCTTCATGGCCTGTTCCCACGAAGCATTGGAGGGGACAGCCTGGAATGGAGCAGGCGGGGGTCATGGGGCCTGCCCATCTCTTGCCCCCTCCAGGCCTACCCTGGGAGCCCCACTCTCAGCACCTTATCCCTCAGCAGCTCCTTGAAGGCCTGCTTTGCCTTCTCCCGATTGCTCCAACTGAGGCCAGACCTCTCCGGTTCTGGCTTTGATTCCTCTTCCTCCTGCTGTGGTGGCTGATGCTGTCCAGCAGAACTGGGGGGCAAAGGGGACTCTGCCACAGTGTCCCCCAGTCCCTATAGCTTTCAGTGCCCTGCGTGATCAGGACACTCCCCCTTGCTCCCCAGGGAAGCCATTTTCTGTTCCTCAGAGGTCATGCCCAGATCTTCACACCCTTCCCAGGAAACCTGGCAGAGGTCAAGGGTTGAACCCAGCTGGGAGCCTGAGGCCAGTGTCTGGAATGCCATGGGGGGCAGCCCTCACCTGCTGGGGCCCTCCTCTGGCTGCTGCAGGAACCCCTGCTCCAGAGGCTGGGCAGCCTCTGACACATCGCAATCTTCACTCCCACCTGGCTCAGGTTCTAGGAGGCCCGTGGGCACCAAGGTGGGGCCAGGCGGCACAGGTGGGGGGTCAGGCTGTGGCTGAGAAGGCTGAGGCTGTAGTGTCCGTGGCTGCTGCCGTTTCCTGCAGGTGAGCCGGAAGGGCAGTGTCCAGTAGAGCAGGGATAGAGGTGGTCAGGGGCTGGCTGGCCTTTCTACCCTGTGAAGGACTGGGGCCAGAGCAGACCACTCCACAAGGAGACTGAGAGCTGGCTCTTCCTCCCACAGAGTAGGGATCATGGGGAGAGGCCACTCCCACCCCTTAGGTGGCCCCAGGTACAGGTGGATAGGTAGGCAAGGTGGGCAAGTCACTCACCCTGCAGCCTCTTGTTTGACTAGAGCTGCAACAGGAAAGGATAACATGGTTATAGGGTAGCAAGGGCCACACCCAGAGCCCCTGCCTGGGCCCACCCCCTCCTCACCCTCCAGGTCATCCAGGTCCTTGGGCCGGGTCCAGCGGGACTCCTTACTCTGGTTGTTATAGTAGTAAGGTTTGCCTGTGTCCGACTTGTACTCTTTCCAGGGACACTGGGATAGCAGGAGCTGTAAGAGGATGGGCCAGGGAACATCAGTGGGCTGGGCATACCTTCCAGCCACAGTTGGGGGAGCTAAGGGGACCCAGTGAGGAGGGGACACAGGAGTATTTAGCGACCACCTGGCCTGGCTCAACGTGGGGGAAGGTGGACTTCCTGAGATCCTAGGGAGGTCGGGGAATGGTCAGGGATCTTGGGATCAGAGGAACCACGTGTATGGTTAGAGACTCAGGGGAAGCCAAGGACGTGAAAGGGTCAGGGCAGCTGAAAGGAAGGGACAGAAAGCCCCACTCAGGACCTCTGCCTTGGACTTGAGCACGCTGGGCTTCTCCCACACGGACTGCTTGTCGTCAGCATTGTAGTAGTAGATGCGCCCATCAGGGGCCACATGCTCACTCCACAGGGCCCTCTGGGGGAGGGGAGGGTGCAAAGAATGGTGGTCAAGGCCCCTTTCCCAAAGCTTCTTCTCCTCACCCCCAAAATTTAATGATTAGCACCCCTTTTCAGCCTTTCTACCCAGAGACCCCTGAGCTGAAAGAACTCACCGGAGGGCCCGTCCCAGCCACAGCAGCTAGAAAAGAAGCCAAAGGAAACATATTAAGTCCTTGCTCCAACCCCTGTCTGATCCCCATCTATTCCTCCCTTATTCCATCCCCAATAAATATCCCCTGGTCCCATCAACATCCCAGGATCCCTGGCATCCCAACAGGCATGATCCGGGGTGGGCTCTAGTCCATGGTCCCCTCTCCCCCCCAACCTCCGAGCCTGGGGGGAACAGACCCCCAGAAGACTCACAGCTGGCGGTGTCCGCACCTGGAGCCGTCTGCCGAAGAAAGAGGAGGGGGAAGGGTTGGGGCCAAGCCCAGTGGCCCCCAAGACCCAGGCCATGGGGGATGAAGAAGCAGGCCAGGCCAGGATCCAAGTATCCTGCTCCCAGGGATCTCTGCTCCCTAACAGGCTTCCCCTGCCCTCTGGGGCCATGGCTCTAAGACCCCAGAGGGAAATTGCACAGCAGCTCCTTTCTTCGTTTTCAAGTGAGAGTATTTTGTTGAGTAAACCTCCATGGCACATCTTTTCCACAGTGAATACCAAATGCCACATCGTACCCAGACTCTACTACACTGAACAACAACACAAGAAGGTACAGAGAGATCCCCAGGTACTGCTGCTTCCTCCAGAGACACAGAAGATGAAGAGGAAATTGTATTCAAGTGTCCACAGTGCTAACTCTGTGAGGGTAAGCAGTGTCTGGCATGAGTGTGTTTCCTTAAGGGAGCTGGGCATAGCAGGGGGAGTAAAAAGAGAGAATGTATGTGCCTTTGGGGAAGAGTGAGAAACTAGAAGAGCTGAGTACATGGCTGGACTGGAGAGGAGGACTCAGTGTGGGGAGTGCAGCTGGGCCAACGGTGGATGCGATAAGAAGAGGGAAAGAATGGAAGCCATGTCCCTGTGCTCCAAGTCAGGCCCACTGGGCTGCAGGGCAGAACCTACTTCCTGTCCCCTCAGTGCTTACCGCTGCGGTGACGGGCACCGCTGGCATCAGCATCCCTGGCATCATGGGTGGTACCATTCCTGGTATCTATGGATACAAAGAAGACAAAAACCAGCTACCGAGGTGAAGGTAAGCACAGGCTGTGAAGGGTCCTGAGAGATCCTGTCGGGGCTGTGACCCTCACATGGGCGCCTCCGCAGGCAATCCCCAGGCTCTGGGCTCTTAGCCAAGCCTCAGACTGTCCTCCAGCCATTCAGCAGACAAATCCACCTGGGCCTGGCCCCACGTTCCCTCCCTCCCCACCCCAGCTTCTCAAGTCCAGATATCCACTCTCACCTCTACCCGCAGCTAAAATGACAAGGGTTTTCTGAGGCCCTGGTACAGGGGAGAGGATTACCTGTGTGAGTGGTGGTGGTGCCCCTATTGGTGGAAGCATTGGGGGCATGATGCCAGGTGGCATGGGGGGGATGGCCGGTGGTCTCTGACTCATCGGAGGGAGCCCCATTGGAGGAAAAGGTGGGGGGATTCCTGGAGGAGGCATCTGGAAATGAGGAAAGGAAGAGATCCTGAGCAGAGAAGACACTGCTTTGCACCTGTCAGGAAAGAGCCACTCGGCTCCCACCCCAACCCTCCACCCTGGCTCTGAGACAATTCCAAGGTTTCGGTTTGAGAGGCATGAAACTGCCTCCCTCCTCACCACTGAGACTGATAACAGGGGGTCCCTCTGGGTATAACAGGCAAGCACGAAGCTTCTTGAGGCAGGGAAGGGAGAGGGAAAAGGGAGGTGGAACTGCCACCAGACTGCAACTGGAAGGCTCCACTGCTTCAATGCCTGTCCCCAAAGAGGCCTTTCAGATGCAGGGCCAGAGGCAGGTGTCCAGTCCCAAATCCCCCAGTCCCCTGCCTCCTACCTCTTTTTCCCCAGTTTGATGACCACCAGTTGCTATTCCAGCCTGACTTTTTTGTATAAAGAATACAGACAAGGGGAATTCCCTGACAATCCAGTGGTCAGGACTCGGCACTTTCACTGCTGAGGGTGCGGGTTCAATCCCTGGTCAGGAAACTGAGATCCCGCAAGCCATGAGGCACGGCCAAAAAAAAAAAAAAAAAAAAGAATATAGACAAGGAGCAGTGAAAGAGAAAGACAGCCCCACCCTGCCCTCACACTAAGGGGGTCTTTTCCCATCCACTTCTCCTTTCCCTTTCCCCAGCCCCTGTGTGTCCCAAGGACAAAAAGACAAAGGGAGAACTGTCAACTTTATGGACTGAGAGCTTAAAAGCACCTCCGATGCCCAAACAAAACCATCCCTCATCCAAGGGCAACAGACGGGGGCATTACACAAAAACCATACTGGCGATGCAGCAGTGCTAGGGACTAAGAAGTTGGGGGTGCAGGCTGGAAAAGCCAAGCCCAGGGAAAGACATAAAACTTACGAAGGGTGGTGGCATCATGGGGGGCCCCGGTGGGAAGGGGGCAGGCGCTGCTGGGGGCCGGGGACCAGAATCGGGAACCGACTGTTGAGGGAGAGAAAAGTCATAGGACCCAGGATGGGCAAAGAGATGGGCTTTTGCAGAAGGGAAGCAGAGGGGTGAGGATGAAAAAGGAACAAAAGTTCAGAGGAAGGGTCTCCAAGCCCATTTTCCTGCCCGCCCCCAGCTCTGAGCCCTGGGTAGCTCTGCTCTCTTCTGCTAGCTCAGAGCCAGCTGGCTGAGCTCCTTCAATGTCATCTTTATTTTGGAAGTTTCCACTTTGCCAAAGCCAAGAAAAGATGGAGGAGGCTCTACTACAGGCACAGATGGGCTCTTCCCAAGGCTTTTCACCCACCCTCCTGCCTGTGGGCAAGGCTGTGCTTCCCTTAAACCAGGCAAACAGAGGTCTCTCATCCCCAAAGTACTCAGGGAGGAAGTGGCCTCTTTTCCTGTTCGCCTGCCTGAATTCACCCAGTACAGAGACTCAACCCAAAGGTCTCTAAACATAGTCACTAGTCCTTCCTAAGTACTAGTTTCCCTAACTCTCCTCTCTTTACTACCAGCCCCCTCCCCTAATTGGCCTCATCTTTAGTCACTCACTCACTCTGACATCTTCCATTCCCATTCCCTCCCTCTTCTCTTTAGCTTTATTCCCCAGTCCCCGCACCCAGTGACCATCACCTCCCCTACAGATTCTGAATTCATGTCCCAGTGCATGAGGCTTTGAACAGCCTAGGTCTCCCTATCCTACACCTAATGGCTAGCCACATCACTCCACTTAGTTCTCAGAGTAATTATCACTTGCTCTAAAAAGCCTTCCTGACTCTAGTTAAAGCACTTCCAATTTATTGTGATCCCCTTTTTAGTTTCCTTACATATACAGTTTCGTAATTATTATGTTTGCTTGGATATGTTTCCCCTTACCAGAGAATAATAACATTCCATGAGGGCAGAGATCGTATCTGACTTGTTGAAAGCTGGATTCCTGGTATCTGCCGCAGTGTCTGGCACATAATGGGTACTCAACAAATATTAAGTGAATGAACGAACAAATGAAGGAACAAATCCTCTTTATATAGAACCTTCCGATTCTAAAAATTCATCCTATAGATATAGCCCTACATCTGTGTACAAGGTTTTCATATCAGCATTATTTATAAAACCAAAAGACTACAATAGCCTAAATATCAGCAAGGAACTATGGACTTTTACACAAACATAAAATGGAATACTATGCAGTCATAAAAAAGAATGAAGAGGCTCATTGTCTTGATAGAGAATAATCTCTAAGATACATAAACAAGTGGGGGGGGGAAGCAAAGTGCAGCAAAGTTTTATTACTTGTATAAAAATTGGAGACAAAAGATGACACACAAGAAATGAGAATGGGGACAGGTAGAAAGGAGAATTCTGTTTGCCCTTTTGTAACTTTGAATATGACTATATTTACCCTTTCAAAAAAATTTTTAAAGTAAACTAGGGCACAGAGATGCAGCTAAAAGGCTCTGCCCTTCCTCCTCTTTGCTTGGAAGGTGGGGGGTGGTAGGGAGGAGTTCCACAGAAAGGTGGGAGCTGGCTCACTGCTGCCCAATTTCCCTACTTTCCCAATTATCCCTATGGTATGAAGGCTCAGCATTTAAAAATGCTCTAATCTCTACTTTTAGCAATATCTGTACTTCCTCTCTTCCCACCCATCTTGTCCTAAGAAGAGAAGGAAGGGTAAGTCAAACTACTCCAACATGGATCACCTTTTCTCAGGGATCACACATTCTAAGCCCTGTATTCAGACCTGCTCCTGTCCCCTGAAACTTTCTTCCGCGTGGAAGTCAGAAACCAATCAACATGGGAGGAAATCCAATTCTCTGTGCCACACTTTCCCACCCAAGCTGCCTCAGGATCCTCTCTAACCTCCCAGACGCTACGTAACCATCTTTGGGTCCTCCCAGGCTCCAGGGTCGCCCATCTCAGAGACTGGTGCCACCATTCACACAGTTGTCCAAGATAGAAATCTGTGAGTCACTCACCACACCTCCTTCTTTTTTGTCAATACATCAATGAGTCCTGTTAATTTTACCTCCTAAAGATTTCTTGAATCCATCTATTTCTCTCCGTTTCCTCCTCCACCCCTACCACCCCTCTTTTTTCATCTGACCTACCTCAGTGGCCTCTTGACTGGTCTCCCGACACCCACTCCAACCTCAGGCCACGCATGTTACTCCCCTGCTTAAAACTCTTTAATGGGTCTGGGAGGCTGTGGCACGTTTGCTTCCCAACTGCCTTGCCTACTTCACCCATGCTAAGCTCCTTCTCTCAATCCTCCCACCTCAGACATCCACCTCTGCCTGGGGCAATCTTCCTTCCAAGCCCACACAACTCGCCTACATATCCTTCACATCTGGCAGTCATCATTTCTTCAGGAATGCCTTTCTCCAACCCAGCGGACTAGTCAGAGCCCTCTTTTACACACTCAGACACCATGTTACCTCCCCCTTCAGCAATTATCCACTGGAATTTTACAGTTATTTGTACAATTCTGATTGTATTCTTATTTTACGTGGCACTAATAAAAAACAAATGCTGCCAATTAAATTATGATACTCCACTGATTTTAAGATGCATCTTGACTTCAAAAATGTTAAAATGTGAGTCTTAGAATCAATGAAATATCTGGCACCTCCACTAGGCTGAAAACTCTAAGGGGCAGGGACTGTTTTTGCTTACTCCAATATCCTATGCCCATTGTATTTTCCTCACCACCCCCTATTGGCACACAGTATGTGCTATTATTTCTTGACTTACTGACTGAATGGTCTTGGCAAATCCCACAAAACAAAGCCATCTTAAGGTCTAGCAGTTATTCAGGGAACACAGAATGTCAGAGCTGGAGAGGATGCTGGCAACCACCCTAGGCAGTCCTCATTTTTCAGATAAAAAACTAAGGGGGACTAATTGGTCCCAGGGCTGGATCCAATCTGCCCTCTAGCCCTACTCCCTTAAAAGCACAGTCCTTACCACAGGAAGCAGTTCTGTTTTCCTCACTCTAGCATATCCCCTGAGACCCATGTGGTTAAACTGGGAAGGTTCCAACATTTTCTTGCTTGAAAACCAGTGGTGGGTCCCTATTGCCCACCCTACAGAATCTCTCATCTCATCTCATTCGAAGCCTTTAAACAAGACCCATCCCACACTCCTCTTGGCTCACCCTGACTCAATGGCTCCCCTCCTCCTCTTTGCACAAACTGTTAGATTACTCCATGTGTTTCTTTTATTCTTTGTCTCTTATTTTGTTCAAGATGATCCAATAGTCACCTCCTTCAGGTTACCTTTATGACTATCCTCCACAAATACACACACTCCTACCTCAGGATAAATGCTGCACTACTTTGCACAGAGTGACATGCTACTCTGTGGATGCTTGCTGGGTGTTTCACATGGGACTGCCTGTCTCCCTACTCAGGTGGGGATTTCCCTACATTTAGGGATTGCGTTTTCTCCTTTTAAGCCTCCTCTGAAGTGTCTAGTCAGGGCCCTGCACACAAAGTGCTGTGATAAGATGCAGACTCACCCCTTAACTTATTTTTGCATACTGGAATATCCTAAAACAGACAAATGTGTGTGTGTGTGCACATGTACCCAGGTACATTTGTATAAATTCTCTGGGTAAAAGCTGACCGTGATGTGAGAGACAGGCAGTTTGGCAGAGGTCTGTGTGGCTGGGGAAAGTGAACTAGAACCAAATACTGGCACGGGAAAACGTAAACAATTTTAAAAACTTACTGTATATGACCATCTTTAACTTGGAATGGAGACCCCTGGCCAGAATCCAGACACTAGCCTGTTTTGGACAGTTCCCCAGAGAAGACACAGCAATGGAATGAACATAAATTACTATGGAACTTCCAAAGCCCTCCCTTCCCTGAGCCTCCCCTGTGTGACGTGTAGCCTTTCTTTCCTGAAACACCCCTGCCCCTATCTCACTTGCTGCAGTGCCTATGCAACTTCAGGTCTTATTATACTTCTGTGTGAGAATCTGAAGATGTAACTTGTATGAGAGAGGGATATAGGAAAGGGGGCTGAAAGAGAAGCAGATCATGTGTCTTCCCTGGAACAAAAACACATTTGTAGGCTGGGGACAGACAGTGAAGAGATAACTGATCATCTGATCATCATGTGTTCACCTGGGCCAGTTGGAGGATTTCCCCCAACACCCCACCACCCTTGGCCCCGACAGATACAATCAGTTTTTCTCAGCCCCCACATCTGAGGGGCATCTCAGAACTGAAGATTCAGAAGAACAAAACGAGAAAAGGAGAAGACTGGAGAGACAGAAGGAAGAGAATGGAAAGAGGGAAAAATAACATTTACTGAGCGCTTATTATGAGCCAGATACCATGCCAAACACTCGTTTAATCCTTGCAATTATATTAGAGGTTATTATCCCCATTTTACAGATAAAGAAACTGAGGTTCGGAGAGATCAAGTGACTTGACCAAGGTTCCAAGAGATTAAATGGCAGAGGCAAGTTTGGAATCCAAGCAGTCTGACCCCAAAGCGGCCTCCCAGCAAAGACAATAGTGCCACAGGTATTTCTCACATTCAAATTCATTCCCCTCTTTTCTTTTTTACCCCAATCCTCACACAATCCTGAAATCCTCAGACAGCCAGGGGATCCCAAGGTTGGCCAGGTCTAGCTCACTCCCTGAAGGGATTTGTGCTGGAAAATGAAGGCTGGGAGGCACACCTCTCAGAAGGAGGTAGCCATCATCAAAAAGAAAAGTATCATGGAGACTGAGAGACCAGCTGATTACCCTGTGCTCTAATTATCTACCTGCTGCCCTTCTTCAGCTGCCCCAAACAGCACCAGCCTCTCCCTCCCTGTTTTCGAAACCATTCTAGTCCCCACTCCCCTGTACCAGCCTCATTATTCCTCCTGCTCCCCAAAGATACTAGAAAATACCTTCCGTTGCTTCTCTCTGATCCTGCCATCTCATCACTCTCCTTCTGATGAACAGAATGTTACTTCTGGTCTTCATCTTTCTTGGGTTAGGTCTCAACCCCTCCTCTACTTAGAGTTCTCCCATCCCTCCAACAGGATTCCAGAGGCGCTGGCTAGCCTGCCCCATCCTTGCTTTGTGCCTACCATCCCCCCACATCCCTGGGGATTTTCTGCAGCCCCAGCTGAAGGCCTAGCCTCCATCTTCGTCTTTCTTTTGCTTCCCGACGTCCTAGAACCCATTCTCCTGAACTCTCTCAAGAACCCCCCCGTTTTGGAGCAGAAAGAGATCTAGGATGTCATTCCCATGCATCTTCCTTTTTTTTTTTTTTTAATCGATAGGAAATCTGAGGCCCAAAGCAAGGTAGTGACTTGCCCAAGGTCACACAGAGTTGTTACAGAGTTTGTTGACGGCAGAGCCAGGATTGGGACCAAGGAGCCTCTGCTCTCCCATTTCTTGGACTGTCCAGCACTGCGTGGGGGCCGGAAGCCTCTCTTTCCTCAGGAAACAATGCCCCCTCCTCACCTCAGGAGACAATGCGGGGAAATGAAGGAGGGGGTCTCCAAGAGGTCTT
This sequence comes from Aethalodelphis obliquidens, assembly GCF_003676395.1. Lineage (NCBI taxonomy): Eukaryota > Metazoa > Chordata > Mammalia > Artiodactyla > Delphinidae > Aethalodelphis > Aethalodelphis obliquidens. The sequence continues at coordinate 1,933,698 of NW_020837952.1, read as the reverse complement.
ATGGGGCACCCAGGGCTTCCAAAGGGTTCAAGCACTGAGTCTGGGTAAGGGGCATGTCGCACGCCAAATATCCCAGGGGGGAAACTGTGGCCCCCAGCTTTCCCCTAGTCCACCGGTTCCCACATCTCTCGCCCCCTCTTCTTTCTCGACCTTTCTCCACGAACGCACTCTTCGCTTCATCCCTTGCTCCTCCTCACCCAGTCCCGCAACCCTAGTTCCCCTCAACACCCCCACCCTCCGCCATCCTCCATCATGGCCTCCCCCGCCCCTTCTCCCCCAAATCCCCGCCCCCTCCCCCCTCCCTGGCTTCTCTCCCTAACCCCTCATTCCCCTAGCTCTGCCCCGGGGTCCCGGGTACCCCCGGCGGCCTCCCCGCCCCCCCGGCCCAGGCCCGGGCCGCCGGGGGCGCTGTGGGACCGACCCAGGACCCTCCACACCCGCGCGGGGACGTTACCATGCCAGAGCCTCCGAGCAGCTGGGCCGGCTCGGCCCACCCACCAGTAAAAGCCGCTCTGATTGGCCGGCCGCAGCCGGGAAGGCGGGGCCAGTGGGGGGTCGCACGCCCTGGTGGCCGGGGCTCCGGTCGCTCCCGCCGACCAGCCGGGTCCTCCACCGGCCCAGAGAGCCCCGGCCCGGCCCCACCCCCGGCGCGGAGAGCAAGGCCCCGCCCCTGCGCCTCCTGGTCCGGGGTCCGCCTACCGGGGGGCGGGACGCGGGGCACGCCCGCTCCGCGCTCTGAGTGACGGCCGGAGGGCCGACGCCAGGCTGCGGTTCGCGGCCTGAGTTTGGGTGCCGACCCTTCAGCGCGCGCCCGCGACTCTCCTGCCTTCCCGCCCTTCCCACCCTTCCCGCCGGCCGCCTCCAGACCTCGGCCCGCCGCTTCTCCGCCTTCGCGGCTCGACTGCAAGGGCGCGCGGAGCGGCTGGATCCCACGCGCTCGCTCCCAGGACCAGAGGCTGGACCCAAGTATTCATTCCGAATGTAGGGATATCTTTGCGCTTCACAGAGCGTTTTTTTGGTTCGATGCGTATTTTTAGCACTTTAATTCACTCATTCAACAACTACTGAGCACCTGTTATGTGCCAGGAAGTGTTCCAGGCACTGGGCAAATAGCAGTGGGGAAAAAAAGCAGACAGATCCCGGGAAACTCCTGCCCTTGTGCGGCGTACACGGGCTTCTTACGTGACCCCAAAGTTACTTCTTTTGAGATTTGGCTCCCACCAAGCGGTGAAATCGTGAGGCGAGGGGCGCAATTTATTTTAGGAATAAAGATGTGAGATAAATGTTATGTTGTACAGGTAAGGGAATTATAGCCTAAAGCTATTTAATTACTGCTGAACGTCTCAGGGCTAGTAACTTACAGAGCTCCAGGCATACGGGTGCAGAAAGGTCGAGCACCTTCTGTCCAAGGCCCGGGTAAAGGTTTTTCTTTTTTCCTTTATTTATTAACACTTAATCGAGCCTGTGCTCCGTGCTTGGTACTGTGCTAGGTCCTGAAGATACAAAGAAGTCTCACCTGGGTCCAATTCCAAGGCGCTTAGAGTCTAGCAGGGGAGTGGTAGGAAAGCAACCAATACGAAGTAGAAGTCCTAAATTAAAGGTGACAAATGGGAGGAAAGGAAGAGAGAGTCATTCTTGGGGCCGACGTAGAGAGAAACTTCATGTGGGTGTTTTGTTTTTGTTTTTGACAGCGCCCTGTGACGTGGGGGGATCTTAGCTCCCCAACCAGGGATGGAACCCATGCCCCCTGTAGTGGAAGGGTGGAGTCCTAACCGCTGGACCACCAGGGAATTCCAAAACTTCATCTGGTTTTCATTGTAATACCTAGATGGCCTCAAATGAGGGCCTAGTCCTGTTGTTTTCAAACATTATTATTGAGACCTCTAGGCACAGCAGAAGTGGTTCAGAGGTTCCATAAACTTTTATCAGTCACATTTTATTTTTACAGTTTTTTTTAAATTTATTTATTTATTTTTATTTTTGGCTGTGTTGGGTCATCGTTGCTGTGCGTGGGCTTTCTCTAGTTGTGGCGAGCGGGGGCTACTCTTCGTTGCAGTGGCTTCTCTTGTTGTGGAGCAAGGGCTCTACCCCCTCTCTGAACCTCTCCTTGTCTCCAGTGTTCTAAAATGGCAGTGATATGTCTTAGAGAAGCTATTTGTAGTGCTGGGCACTCAGTGCCCCTAACTTCTGGGAAATAATCTTGAATCATCCCACTAGTGATTTCTTCACTTCCATTTTCTTTCTTATTTCTTTTTTGGAACTCCTATAATTCAGATGATGGATCTGCTGGACTGGTCCTTCTCATTTCTTGTTTTTCTCTCCTACTTTTCATCTTTTTTACTTTGTCTTTGGGAGATTTCCTCAAATCTTCCTATTCTTCTACTGAGTTTTTCAATATTTTAAAGACTTATTACTCTCACATTATTTTTGTTCTCCAGCTATTCCTTTTTATAGCATATTATTTTGTTTCAATGTTGCAATAGCTTATCTCTGACACTACTAATGATGGTTTAAGTTTTCTTCTCTTGCATAATCACTGTTTTCTCCAAATTTCTTTTTCTGTGGTTTTGATCTCTTTCATGTTAGATTCTTTGCTTGAAGGTCCTATAATCCCTGGTTGTCTGCTCACATTTAAGGATGGGTTACCAAAATCCCAGTGAGAAGCGTTTGTGCTCTGTGGGTTGAGGTACATGAGTGGGGCTTGTCTCCAAGAGCTTCACTGCAGGGAACCTCTGATGTCACATCTTTAGGACTTCCTTCTTGGGGTGGTCAGCAATCTGGCACAACTAATTCCATTTGCCATATGGTTGCCCCACTTCTGCCTTAGGATTCATCCTTCTCTAGTCTATCAGCAACCACTCATCCATATGCTTAACAGCTTCCTAAAGTATTTTGCTCGTCTCCTCTCCTGTTTCCCTGTCTTTGTGCACTTATGCCTTAAAAAAAATCCCTTTGCTATAGTTTTAGTATATTTTTAGTAGAACAAAATTAGATACGTGTGTTCAATCTACCATTTTTACCCAGAAACTTTAAATATATTTTAAATATTTTTAAAACAGTAGTTTAAAAATATATACACTCAAATGTCCTACGTATAAAATTTTTGGGTTTGTCAGAACAAGCTTGTTGATATCGAATGATTTTATAATACAGAGATATCATGAAGTTGAACTTACAAATGTATTCTAATAAGACATTGCTTTTATCTGTTTTAGATAGTGAGGTTCTACAGAAGGCTTTGCTTGCAAAAGGGGGTTAGCTGCTTTTTTAAAAAAGGTTTAGAAGCATCTCTTCTGGGCTAGTGATCAACTAGTGTGACCCTTGAACTGTGGTGAAGGAGCTGCTACTGGCCTGAACTGCATGGGAGAGGGGCTTGGAGGAGGGAGCATCCCAGCCCCAAGGGTTAAGGGAAGGAAAAAAGAGAAGACTTGCCACCTGAGAAAAGAGAAAGAGTTATTTCCTTATACCCTCCTAACTTCCAGCCCCTTGCACTGTCTGCCCACAATCCCGCCACAGTCTTGGGCATTATAAAACATTGCATTTTTAAAAATCAGCTTTATTGAGGTATAGTTTACACATAATAAAATTCACCAATTTTAAGTGTAGGGTACAGTGAATTTTCACAAATGGTACAGTCATGTAAACACCACCATAATCATGACATAAAACATTTCCTCCCCTCAGAAACGTTCTTTGTTCCCTTTTGCAGTCAGCCGCTTCTCCCTCATCTGGCTCCTGTCACCTACTGATCTGCTTTCTGTCACTATAGTTTTGCATCTCTAGAATTTCATATGAATGGAGTCATACAGTGTGTGGTAGTTTGTGCCTGCCTTCTTTCACTTGGTATAAAGCTTTTGAGATTATCCATGTTGTTGCATGTATCAGTAGTTCATTCTTTTTTTTTTTTTTTTTTTTTTTTGCGGTACGCGGGCCTCTCACTGTTGTGGCCTCTCCCGTTGTGGAGCACAGGCTCCGGACGCGCAGGCTCAGCAGCCATGGCTCACGGACCTAGCTGCTCCGTGGCATGTGGGATCTTCCTGGACCGGGGCACAGACCCGTGTCCCCTGCATTGGCAGGCAGACTCTCAACCACTGCGCCACCAGGGAAGCCCCCAGTCTACATTTTATGTGTCTTCTCCTTGGTGACTACCCTAATTTAGGCTTGTGGCATCTTAGTTCCCTGCCCAGGGATTGAACCCACATTCCCTGCATTGGAAGGCAGATTTAACCACTGGACCACCAGGGAAGTACCTATTTGTGATCTAATTATCAGTATGATTATATGTAAAAGAAAGAAGAAGTGGGGAGGGAGAGAAAGGGAGAAAAGGGGAAAGGACCTCAGATTGGGAATCAGAAAAGCAGGTTGAAGTCCTGAGTCTGTACTTCCCAGCTCTGTAACTTTAGATAAGTCTCATAACTCTGAGCCTCAGCTGGCTCTACATGTTTGTAAGGATAAATAAGTTATTTGTAACCTACAACATGCTCTGAAATCATAAGGGATTAAAGGACCATCCAGTGCCAGATGTATAGATAGACAGGTATCCATAAACCAGGGTGTGACTGCCTCAAAGACAGAACTAGGTCTCACTGTTTTTTGTATTTCTAGCGTCTAGCCCCATGCCTGGAACATAGAACGTTACCAGTAAGTGTTCATTGAGTAAGTGAGGCAATGAAAGAATTAACTTTGAATAAGTGAATGAATGATAGTATGTAAAAGACAGGTGGGTGTCAGGTGACAAGTTGTTAAGTGGCTATGGCACTGCTAAGAACTGAAGTTACAATGTTTAATTCCTTATCTGTTAAATGTTTCAGTAACATGGAAGAATAATTTGCACATATATGTATTTTTACTTACAGATTCATTAATTCAACAAATGTTTATTAAATGCCTACTATATACCAGGCAAAGTTCTAGTCCTGGGCATACAGTGATGTCCATTTTAATCATTTGTTTTAGAAAGGCCTCTGGCACTGATGGTTACCTTCAGTGACAGTGTTGGTTAAGCCCTGACCCCTGGTGCAAATTGAAATATATTCCCATTAGTTATTGATTGGCTGTAATTTTTTTTTAATTAAAAGTTCTTTGGGAAAAGAACTTTTTCTAATTGCTGTTTCCTACTTTTAGCTGTTAATATTTAGTTTGGGAGCATAACATTTAATGATTTTTAAAAAGCAACAGGTCAAGTTAATATATATTAGATGATGGATTAAAAAGCTAGATAATCAAGCAGATAGATGACAGGGAGTCATTCTTCCAATCAACCTCATGATGTCACTGGAGAAAAGAAGGTCAGTTGGAACGTGATGTCTGGCAGTTACAGGGAGCTGTGGCTAGGAAGAGGGTACTCAGAAGCTGCCCTGGAGTCCTTAACCCCCAAGCAGCCAACATCGTGTGTCCAGGCCCCTGTACCAGAGACACCGGACATCTTTGTGACTGACAGAGTGATCCCAAATGGAGAAAGACGAGCCCCTACTGTTGGTGACCCCTGTGTCGATGAAAGCCATCATCTCAAGAATTGAGGCTGCCCAACTAACTCGGGCTCAGGAGGTAACCCCTTGAGATGAGGGTGTCATCCTTCTGTTGGGGTCTGATGTGGAGGCTAGGGACTGAGCCCAGATTTGGGTAAGATTCCAGCTCTGGGCCCTCAGGGGTCCTGGGATCCTCAGCAAGCTGGGTTTGTGGACAGTTCAGTGGAGGGTGAGCTGGAATCAAACTGCCCCCGAGGCAGGGATGGGCCCAGGAAGCAGACAGCCCACAGGGAAGCCCTAGGTTGGCCCTGAGACACATCGTGGTGGGTCCTACCAGGGCAGGAGGAGGGGCCCAGAGTTCCTGATTGGGGTCTGTTCTTGGCAACCTGTCAGACTGCCCCAAGCTGAGCCCTAGAAACTCACAGGGAAATGGCCAAAGATTCAAATCACCCTGCACGTGAGCCTCTGGTGCATTTTTTTAACGGGAGCCTCCGATCCTGAGGGTTTCTTGGGGCCTCATTTTTCTAGTTCGTTGCCTCTGGATCCTTGTGAGGAGAGATGTCCAGAAGTCCCCAGCAAATTCTGAAATTCTGAAGAAATGTTTGCTGTGGATTTTTAGTATTCTCTCCCTGAGCTGGTCTTAATAATCAAAATGACAGTAATTAGAGCTAACACTTATTTTATGTGCCAGGCGCTGTCCTAAGTGCTTTACAAATACTGGTTCATTTAATCTTTACAAAAACCCTGTGACACAGGTACTATAATTATCTACACTTTACAAATAAGAAAACTGAGGCCCCAAGAAATTAACTGACTTGTCTTAAGATCACACTACTAGGACATGGCATCTGGCACCAGAGTTCACACCCCAAAACACTACAGTCTGCTGCCTCCCATATAGGATATTTCTTCCCAGCTCTCAGACATCTTGGACAATGTCAACTGTGTCATCAGCCGCTTCCAGGAAGAATTAGGATATGATTTCAAAAAAAAAGGCAAAATCTCACCAGACAGAGCAAAAGGGCAAGAACAGATTCATCTTGCTGGAGAAAATTACCTCATTCTCCAACGATGCTAAGACTAAAGAGAAGCACTTGTATGAAATTCTCCACTGGCTAGGTGACTGGGGTGAGTTTGCAGGCTGGGTGCAGTCCTGAGGGTGGGTGCCTTCCCCCCCAAGATGCTGGTGCCAGCTCACTCAGCCTCCTCCTTTCGCCTACCCTAGGTCAGCATTTGCTGGGAGGGGAGTGCAGGGTGGTGGGTGCAGAGGGCGCAAAAGACACATCGCAGCGCCTCTCCAGTGAAACATTGTCCCACTCATGTCGTAGCATATCACCTCTATTCCCTAGAGAGGCAAGCATGTCATTGTCCAAAACATAATAGATTGTGATATTAGGTGCATATGTGATGAAGCCTAAGTCCTGGGTTCATTATTACATCTCATTTTTTAGTAAGATAGAACCTAAGTGCAAACTCACACTAGCTGTTTTATTTTTCCAGCTTTATTGAGATATAACTGACAAACAACATTGTAAATTTAAAGTGTACATGTGATTATTTTATATATAAACATATATATGTATATAATGAAATGATTATCACAATAACATGTCACCTCACATAGTCATCCTTTGTTGTGTGTGTGGTGAGAATATTTAAGATCTACTCTCTTAGCGAATTTCAAATATAGGCATACCTTGGATATTGCAGGTTCAGTTCTAGACCACCACAATAAAGTGGATATCATAATAAAGTGAATCATGTGAATGTTTTGGCTTCCCAGTACCTGTAAAAGTTATGTTTATACTGTAGTCTATTAAGTGTGCAATAGCATTATGTCTAAGAAAACAATGAACATTAAATATACTTTATTGCTAAAAAGTGCTAACCATCATCTGACAATGCAGGGTTTGCACAAACTTTCAATTTTTAAAAAATGCAGTATTTGCAAACAACGGTAAAGCAAAGTGCAATAAAATGCGGTATGCCTGTATACAATACAGTATTATTAACTGTAGTCACCATGCTGTACATTAGATATCCAGAACTTATTCATCTTATAATTGAAAGTTTGTACCCTTTGACCAACATCTCCCCATTTCTCTCACCTCCCAGCCTCTGATAACCACCAATTTACTCTCTGTTTCTGTGAGTTCAACTTTTTTTAGATTCCACATATAAGTGAGATCGTACAGTATTTGTCTTTCTTTCTCTGTCTGACTTATTTCACTTAGTGTGATACCCTCAGGGTCCATTCATGTTGTTGCAAATGGCAGGATTTCCTTCTGTTTTATGACTTAATAATATAGATCTTCCTTAGCTTATGATGGGGTTATGTCCCAATAACCCTATCATAAGTTGAAAATACCATAAATTGAAAATGTGTTTAATACACCTAACCTACCAAACATCACAGTTTAGCCTAGCCTACCTTAAATGTGTTCAGAACACTTGCATTAGCCTACAGTTGGGCAAGATCATCTAACACAAAGCCTATTTTATAATAAAGTGTTTAATATCTCATGTAACTTATTGAAGACTATACTGAAAGTGAAAAACAGAATGGCTGTATGCATACAGATGGTTGTAAGTGTATCTGTTGTTTACCCCTGTGATTTTGTGGCCACTTAGAGCTGCAGCTTGCTGTTACAGCCTAGCATCATGAGAGAGTATTGTACCATATTTCACTAGCATGGGAAAAGATCAAAATTCAAAGCATGACTTCTACTGAATGTGTGTCACTTTCGCCTCATTGTAAAGTCAATAAATCATAAGTTGAACCATCATAAGTGGGGGACTATCTGTATTTCATTATATATACTACATTTTCTCTATCCATTCATCCACTGACTGACACTTAGGTTTTTTCCATGTCTTGACTGTTGTAAATTATGCTTCAGTGAACATGGGCATGCAGAAATCTCTTGGAGACAGTGATTTTGTTTCCTATGGATATATACCCAGAAGTGGGATTGCTGGACTATATGGTAATTCTATTTTTAATTTTTTTTAGGAACCTCCATACTGGTTTCCAAAATGGTTATACCAATTTACATTCCCACCAACAGTGCACAAGGGTCCCCTTTTCTTCAGGTCCTCACCATTGCTTGTTATCTCGTCTTTTATACATAATAGCCATCCTAACAGGTCTGAGGTACTATCTCGTTGTGGCTTTGATTTGCATTTCCCTGATAATTAGTGATGTTGAACACCTTTTCATATACCTGTTGGCCATTTGTATATCTTCTTTAGAAAAATGTCTATTCATATCCTTTGCCCATCTTTTAATCGGATTATTTGTTTTTTTGCTATTAAGTTGTGTGAGTTCCTTATAGATTTTGGATATTAACTCCTTATTAAATACATGGTTTGCATGTACTTTCTCCCGTTCTGTAGGTTGAGGCTTTTCACTTTGATAATCATTTCTTTTTTTTTTTTTTTTGATAATCATTTCTTTTACTGTGCAGAAACTTTTAAATTTGATGTAGTTCCACTTATTTATTTTTGCTTTTGTTGCCTTTGCTTTTGATGTCATACCCAAAAAAAATCATTGCCAAGACCAATATCAAGAAGCTTTTCCCCTATGTTTTCTTTTAGGAGTTTTATGGTTTCTGGGCTTGTATTTAAGTTTTTAATTAATTTAGAGTTAATTTTTGTGAGTGGTATAAGATAGGAGTCCAATTTCGTGGGGGTTTTTTTGTTTTTTTTTTTTGCAGTACGCGGGCCTCTCACTGTCGTGGCCTCTCCCGTTGCGGAGCACAGGCTCAGCGGCCATGGCTCACGGGCCTAGCCACTCTGCGGCATGTGGGATCTTCCTGGACCGGGGCACGAACCCGTGTCCCCTGCATCGGCAGGCGGACTCTCAACCACTGTGCCACCAGGGAAACCCCAATTTCATTTTTTTGCATGTAAATGTACACGTTTACCAGCACCACTTATTGAAGAGGTTATCCTTTCCCCATTGAGTGTTCTTGGGTCCCTTGTCAAATATTAGCTGACCGTATATGCATGGGTTTATTTCTGAGCTCTTGATTCTGGCCCATTTATCTATGTGTCTGTTTATATGCCTGTGCCATAGTGTTTTGTTTACTATAGCTTTGTAATATAGCTTAAAATCAGGTAGTGTGATGCCTCCAGCCTTGTTTTTCTTTCTCAAGAATGCTTTGGCTATTTGGGGTCTTTTGTGGTTCCGTATGAATTTCAGGATTGTTCTTCCTAGTTCTGTGGAAAATGCCATTGAGATTTTGATAGGGATTGCACTGAATCTATGGATGACTTTGGGTAGTATAGACATTTTAACAATATTAATTCTTCTGATCCATGAACATGGGTTATCTTTCCATTTACACGTGTCTTCTTTAATTTCTTTCATTCATGTCTTATGGTTTTCACTGTAGAGATCCTTCACCTCCTTTGTTAAATGTATTCCTAAGTATTTTATTGTTTTGATGCTATTGTAAATGGGATTGTTTTCTTTATTTCTTTTTTGGATAGTTAATTGTTAGTGTGTAGAAATGCAACTGACTTTTTTTTGTTTGTTTGTTTGTTTGTTTTGTTTTGTTGCGGTACGGTACGTGGGCCTCTCACTGTTGTGGCCTCTCCCGTTGCGGAGCACAGGCTCCGGACGCACAGGCTCAGCGGCCATGGCTCACGGGCCCAGCCGCTCCGCGGCATGTGGGATCTTCCCGGACCGGGGCACGAACCCGTGTCCCCTGCATCGGCAGGCAGACTCTCAACCACTGCACCACCAGGGAAGCCCGCAACTGACTTTTATATGTTGATTTTGGATCCTGTAACTTTATTGAATTTGTTTATTAGTTCTAATTGTTTTTTGTGGAGCACACTAGCTATTTTATAGAGGGACTCAAGGGTGATATTCAAAGTACTGAATGGATACTGAGCCAAACAGCACTGGTGCCAGCTGTAAGCAACTGGTATAGCCATTTGGGTGTGGACCAGCTGCATGCAGCCCTGGAGCCAGATGCTACCCCCGTTAAGATCAGAGTTATCCGATCAGGAGACCTCAGTCTGGTGTGAGGTATGGTGGATGCTGCAGTGTTGGAGGAAGATGGTATAGGGATATGCCCTACCCCTACTCACATTGCCCTGCCCCTGAGGAGCTCTCGGTTCAGTGGTCCTTCAGCTGCCCCCAAGAACTAAGCAGGGCTGTTGACTGCAGTTAATTCATTTAATTGTCCAGATATTGGACTAGGCAGTGAGGATAGAGCAATAACAAGATAGGCGCATTGCTGGCTTTGTAGTACAACAGTGCTGTTTTATGTCTATGAATATTTTCTACATGGCAGGTCTCATGTTAATCATTTCACTTGTATTATCTCATTTAATCCATAGCCAACCCTTTTTTGGCAAGGATACTAAGGCTAGGGAAATAAGTGACTTGCTCAACATCATACAGCTAATAAGAGGTTAAACCAATCCAACCTCAAAGCCTGCTGGTGTAACCCCTATCCTATAGGGCTATTTGGGGCTCCCTAGAAGACAGACTATTCTCAGCCTGCATCTCCCACTCTCTCTCCAGGTGACAGTCTGACCTATGAGATCAGGAACAGGAAGAGTGAGGAGGAAGAGGCAGCCCTGGATGAATGGATCGAGGTGATGGAGAAGGGGTTACCTCTCTCCCTCATCGCCACCAAAGGAGGCATCGAGTCTCTCATTTCCCTCTGCTCCACTCTCATTGAAGGACAAAGGAAAGGGGCACAAAGTAGGTTCCAGGAGCACCTGGCAGGGGAGCGGGGTGGGGCAGATGCCATCTCAAGGAAAGAAGTCACACACCAGGGTCTATGGGAGTCTTTCTGATTCTCCTCCATAACAAAAGCTTTAGCTGAGATGGATGGTCAGTGGTAAGAGGTTGGGGTGGTGGACCCAAGCTGAGAAGTGAGCAGTTCTGGGCTGTCCCTCAGGGCTGAAGGAAGGTGTGATGTGGAGACAGGTCCTCGTTGGTGGTCCCTGGAGCTGTGGCCTCGTGCAGGTTCTGGGGAACAAGGCTGGAAGGTCAGAAAGGGTGGAGTTTATAGCTAGAGCTAGAGGAACATCCTTTCCTTAAACCAAACCCAGATGCAGAGCCAAGCAGTCTGGTGAGACTCAGCTGGAGGCCCTTCTGGAACCTTCTCGATTGTGGCTACTCCAGAAGTAGCCAGTCAGCAACATGGCTCAACCTTGAAATGTCACTTCTCTCAGCACTAGAATGGGCCCGGATTATCTAACTGCCACATTTTGTAGATGAGAACATTGAAGCTCAGAGGAGAGAAGGATCCACAAGGAAAGCCTGTGGCAAAACTAGGCCCCACGCATAGGTTTTCTGGCTTCTTAATCTTACTCGAGAGCATGGGCTTCGGAGTCAGACAAACCTGAGTTTGAATCCCAATTTCTAGCTGTGTGACTTTGGGCAAGTTACTTCCTCTCTCTGAACCTCACTTTCCTCATATGCAAAGTGAGGAGAGCATTGTCTTCCTTACAGGGTTGCACGTGGTGTGAGGCATCTGGCACTGTGCTCAGAACACACACTCAGGGCTTAATAAACAAGAGCTGACATTATCATTTTACCATTGATTTTCATGGCCAGGTTCCTTACCAGTTAAGCAAGGTCGATAGCTGGGGGAGGGAGGAAGCAAGGAAAGGTGGAGGAGAAGGAGACAATGTCTCCTACTATCCTTGTCATATTATGTCTTGAAATATAGTTATTTGTTTACTTGATTTATTTCCTTGCTAGGTTATACATTTCTGGAGGGCAAAGGCTGTGTCTTATTCATTTTTTTAGGGATTAGGTATTGAGCACTTTCTAGGTACCTGGTACAGTGCTTGGTACTAAACATGCATAATCTACTTACGTCCCATGAAGTAAATGCTATGATTATCCCCATTTTTCAGAAATAGAGGTGCTGAGAAGTTAGGAAACTTGCCTGAGGCAAGTGGTAGGGATGGGATTCAAGCCCGAGTTATCTGACTCTAGAATCCATGCTCTGAACCATTAGAGCATATGGCCTCTCTGACAGTATTAGCTAAATGCTGGCTTGATTTCAGTGTCATTTAATTTCCATATTGCCTTTAGCCCCTCATCCAAAGTTAGCCAGTGTTTTGTCTGCCAGTGATGTTCACTGAATGAGAAATGAATGGATGCTCCAAGATAATCCCTCCAGCAGCTCTACACCTAGTAGATCCAAGGGGATACAGCTATGACCATGGACCATCCCTGAGGAGCTGAAGTCTGCATATGAATGGGTTTGAACACAAAGTGCACAATCGGTGTTTATGTACATTTTCCTGCTTTCATCAAAGTATCATAGGAGTTCATGACCCCCAAAATGGGAAAAGACATTAGTCATTATAAAAGAATATAAACCACTGCAGGACCACGTGATAAATTCTCTACAAACACAGTCCAGTGGTAACAGGAAAGGGAAATACAACTTCCCAGGTGATCTAGAGTCTAAGTGCCAGGTGGGCTTCCAGAATTTAGATAGTTGGCAATAGGTAGCCAAACAGAGATATTGAGACTGGGAAGTAGCGTGATTAGAAAAATCACTCTACTCCAGGGAAATATGGAGGATCAGCAGTGTTGAATTGGGTTGAACTGGATCGAATTGGTCCAGACCCCTCTGGGTCCTGCAGGTGCTGTGGAGCTGACAGACCCTGACAGGTAAGCTCTGAGCAAGCTCTGAGCCCAGCAGAGATCTCTCCTGACAATATCTCCCCTGGCCTCATATAATGCCCCAGCTCCTTATTGCCAAAGCCCTAAGAAGGTTGGATGGGAATTTGGCCAAGCAGGGTGTGGAGAATCAGTATAATCCTTGGATCCATGGGAGTTTATTGCCTTTGTTCTCTCCACCTCTCCTAGTGTCCAAACACACCTTCTGGCAGGGCTGGCGGGAACAAAGCCCACAAAAAGTGACATCCTGCCCTAAGCCACTGAGCCCAGAGCAGATGCTCCAGGACAAGCACACGACCTGCATAAGGGTCTCCGAGGTGAAGTCCATGCTGCAGGAACTCCTGGACTCCACGATGTTCAACCAGGGGGAGGTTCGGGCCATCAGGTACATGTCTGCTGTGGTCGAGAACCTCAACAAGGCCTTGATGCTCCAGCACAAGGAGAACAGAAGCCTGGAGGCCAAATACAGACACCTGAAAATAGAGATGACCAAAGAACTCAGCAGCCAGAGGCTGTATTTCCAGAAGTCCCTCCAAGTCCTCAAGACTAAGAGAGATGCCCTACTAAAGCAGGTAGAAATTCTAGGGGGAAAGTACCATGACCTTCTCCTGAGGAAGCGTGCCTTAGAGTTCCAGCGGAACAAGGCTTAGTCTGCTAGAGGTCAAGCAGAATACTCAGTCAAGATCTTGGTTGACTCCCCAGCCCCTGCCAAGAAAGAGGCCCTCCGAAAGAAAGAAACAGTCATAGAGGAAACCCAACAGGAGCCCAAGAAGGAGGAGCAGTTTTCACCACTCTCCCCAAGTCGCCTGGCCATGACCTGGGAGAGTAGTGCTAGGCCTTCCACATGTCAACCACTTTCCACCATGACTGTGCATTCAAGGACTGCAGACGTGTACAGCAGCAAGGACACTGAAAATCTTCAGCCTGTGTTGCCATCCTCCATGGATCACAAGTTTCCTAAGAAATGGGAAAGACCGTCAGCAGAAAGCCCAGGCCACAAAGTCAAAGACCAGAAGGACTTCTTCAAGGAAGTGACCCAGGAGAAGGAAGGACTCCAGATGAAGTCCCATTTTCAGAAGCAGCTGTCCCCAGAGAGCTCTAGGAAGGTGGCCTTGGAGAGCAAGGCAGAGCACTGGGAAGAGGAACTCAGCTGGGAGAGGCGAAGGCAGCAGTGGCTGGAGGAGGAGATGTGGCTGCAGTGGCAAGAGAAGTGGGCCCTGCTGGAGCGGGACACCGGGAGAAGCAGCGGCAGTGGGAGCAGGGGGAAGCAGCAAGGGGGTGGCAGCGGAGATTGGCCCAGGAGCAAGGGAGCCCATGGAGGGGGCCGGAGCGGACAGGAGAGGACGTGGAGAGAATGGGCTTCATGCCCACCAGTCGATGGAGGGACTTGGAGGAGGCATCACTGGCACCTCCCTCAAGCCAGGCCCAATCTGCTCACCAAGGCAGGAGGCCACACTTGCCCAGGTCCCCTAAGACCCAGCAGCCTGCCCCCGGAAACCAGAGGACCATGAGTTCAGCCGAGTTTACTCAGAAACCACGGGCCCGCTGTGTTCCCACGAAGCCCAAGAAGACGGCCTCCCTTCCTGTCACGGGGACATCCCTCCGAGAAGTGGCCCAGCCCCCTTTGCATACATCCCCAGTAACTCTGAAGGGGAAGGTATACCACGTGGACGTGGAGGCCCAGAGGAAGAACCTGCAGCTCCTGACTGAGGAGGATCAGCTGGGGCTGCCCCACTACCTGCGCAACAAGGTGCGGGAGCTCACCACCACCGCCGTGGAGCTGAACGCGCTCAAGCTGTGGTGCCTATGCCATAAGTACATCCTCTACAGACATTTCCAGAGCCTCCGGTAGGTCCTCCCTGGCACCCACCGGCACCCACCCACACCGCTGCAATATATGGGCAGAGCCAGAACCCAGTGAGAAAGGAGGAGCATGGGGCAAGTGGGATGGGGAGAATCACCCCAGGCCTGGACAAGGTCCCCCCGAGGGAGGGTACCTGCGAAGGACACCTGACCTCGGAGCCTTGGGCAGCCCTGAAGGTGTGGGAGGTCAAACACTTACACACTGCTCTCCCTCTAGTGAGCTTTCCTGCAAGCCTTTCTTCCTGTCTTCCTACTGTCCTGTCTGTAACCCGCTTAACACGCTCCCCCATTTGCCTTACTTTTATTCCTGTTTCCAGCCCAGCCCGAGCCTCCTCACCTGACACCACCTCCTGCTTCTCTGCTCCCTGTTTTCCCCAGCTCTCACAGACACAGAGTCATCTCTGGTTAACAGAGAGTTGGGGGCAGGAGGAGTCTCCTTCACCCACTAAATCACTTCCCTCTCTTCCCAGACAAGAAGTGATCAACCACGTACAAGTTGTGCGAGAAGCTGGAGCTGCCTACAAGGCCCAGAACCTCTACCTCTTCCTGGAAAACGTCGACCGCCTGCAGAACCTCCAGCTGCAGGCCTGGACAGACAAGCAGAGGGACCTGGAGGAGAAGCGCCGAGAGTGCCTGAGCAGCATGGTGACCATGTTCCCCAAGGTGGGCCTCCCACCCGGCGACCTTCTCAGGGGTCAGCACAGCCGGCAGGGATGGGGCCAGGGTGGAGCCATGGGGCTGTGGGGTGTACCTGGGCGCGGGAGAGCAGTTGGGAAGTAAGCAGATTAAAGCCTCTGAACCAGGAAGAGGGGAAGGCAGGAGACAGCCTGAGCGTAAGGAAGGCCAGTTTTCCAATCTCCATATATGGGGAGAGCAAGAGAGGGAGGAGCCCTCCAAAGGAGCTGGACAAGAAAGCTTCTTCTGGAGGGGAGGTAGTTGGAGCCTGCAATCCTGACTCTGTGCTCAGATTCTCCCTCCCCTGTGGGTCTCCCTGTCCAGCTCTTGTCTGATCTGCTTGCTCTCCAGGCTTGGTCACAGCTGTCTTCTTCACCCTCATGCTGGCGACTCCCTTTTCTTCTCTCTGGGGACAGCTCCCCTGCTTTCTCTCTCTTTTTTTTTTTTGCAGTACACGGGCCTCTCACTGTTGTGGCCTCTCCCACTGCGGAGCACAGGCTCCGGACGCGCAGGCTCAGCGGCCATGGCTTACGGGCCCAGCCGCTCCGCGGCATGTGGGACCTTCCCAGACCGGGGCACGAACCTGTGTCCCCTGCATCGGCAGGCAGACTCTCAACCACTGCGCCACCAGGGAAGCCCTTTTTTTTTTTTAATGTGCTTTGTTTTTGTTGTTACGAGGTAGAACTTTTTTTTTTTTGGCTGCATTGGGTCTTCGTTACTGTGCACTCAGGCTTTCTCTAGTTGCAGCGAGCGGGGGCTGCTCTTCGTTGCAGTGCATGGGCTTCTTATTGCGGTGGCTTCTCTTGTTGCGGAGCACGGGCTCTAGGTGCGTGGGCTTCAGTAGTTGTAGCTCGTGGGCTCTAGAGCACAGGCTCAGGAGTTGTGCACGGGCTTAGCTGCTCTGCGGCATGTGGGATCTTCTGGGACCAGGGCTCAAACCTGTGTCCCCTGCATTGGCAGGCAGATTCTTTAATGTGGACCATTTTTAAAGTCTTTATTAAATTTGTTAAAATATTGCTTCTGTTCTGTCTTTTGGTTTTTTTGGCTGCAAGGCATGTGGGATCTTAGCTCCCTGACCAGGGATTGAACCTGCATCCCCTGCACTGGAAGGTGAAGTCTTAACCACTGGATCACCAGGGAAGTCCCCAGCAGCCAGATTCTTAACCATTGCACCACCAGGGAAGTTCCCTACCCTTAACTTTTTTTTTTTTTTTTTTTTTTGCGGTACACGGGCCTCTCACTGTTGAGGCCTCTCCCGTTGCGGAGCACAGGCTCCGGACGCGCAGGCTCAGCGGCCATGGCTCACAGGCCCAGCCGCTCCGCGGCATGTGGGATCCTCCCGGACCGGGTCACGAACCCGTGTCCTCTGCATCGGCAGGCAGACTCTCAACCACTGCGCCACCAGGGAAGCCCCCTACCCTTAACTTTTTTAAAAAAATTTTATTTTATTTTTTTATTTTTGGCTGCATTGGGTCTTCGTTGCTGCGTGCGGGCTTTCTCTAGTTGTGGCGAGCGGGGTCTACTCTTCATTGCAGTGCGCGGGCTTCTCATTGCAGTGGCTTCTCTTGTTATGGAGCATGGGCTCTAGGCACATGGACTTGAGTAGTTGTGGTGCATTGGCTTAGTTGCTCCGCGGCATGTGGGATCTTCCCAGACCAGGGCTTGAACCTGTGTCTCCTGCATTGGCAGGCGGATTCTTAACCACTGCACCACCAGGGAAGCCCCCCTACCCTTGACTCTTAATTGACAGTTTGCCTGGATACAGAAGTCTAGGTTAGAATTCATTTTCCCTCACAATTTTGAAGGCACTGCTCATTCATTGCCTTCTAGGTTTTGGTGTTGCTGTTGAGAGTCCAAAGTCATTCGGAGTCTTAATCCATTGGGTTTGACCTATTTTTATTCTCTAAAGTCTGCCTTCAGTTTCCTCTACTCTTTCCCCTGCTACCAGGGTCAGAAAAGCAGCGAGTGCTGACATGGTCCACAGGAGGCTAGCTGATGGCTTGGAGGGATTGCAGAATCCCGCAGCAGTGACTCAGAATCTGCTGAGATCTCCTCTAGGGCTGGGCCAGTAGGTTACCCCACTGAGTCCTGAGCAGCCACGGCCAGAGTCTGGGGGAAGGAGTGTCCTGAGGGATTCAGTGTAAGTGCCGGCATAAGGCAGTTGGAAGAGCCTTGGCCATGGGGATGTCTCCCAATTCAGTTTCCTGTCACCTTATATTAGTCCTGATCACCTGCTGTAGGTGTCTTGACTTGCTAAATTGGTTTTGAGGTTGAGAAGGAAAGGGACCATATATATAATAATTCTTTAGATGGCTGTGAGGGTTCCTCCAGCTCCTTCCCCAGGGCCAGGGCAGAGGCTGAATGACAAGACACGGAGAGCATTCCTGACACAACCTGGCCCGGTAACATGAGTCTCTCACAGCTGCTCTGGCTTCCTTTAGTTTTTTCCTTGCTGTTTTGCCCATTGTCCAGATTCTCCACAGCAAAGGAGAAAACAGGAACTAAACCAGCAAAGAACAATTCAAGGAATTTCTGGGAAATGCAATACCCTGAGGTCCCAGGCATACCTAATTGGAGGCATTCCCTGGGCCTCACCCTTTCTGCTCTGCCCCAAGTCAGGCAATGCCTCCTCTGGCACTAGAGAGAGGATGAATTCCTTTCTCTCTGATGCCTCTCTGCTGGTTCCTCTTAGCTCCAGCAGGAGTGGAACATTAACCTGAACACCCCTGTGGTCACCTCCCCAAAGTCAAGGAAAAGCAAGCCTCCTCCATCCTTACTGCGGAACATCCATTCCAGCAGCCCCTCCTGCAAGCGACACCTGGAGCTCTTTATGACCAAGCACCAGCAATGTGTGCCCCTGCAGATGGCCCAGTAGGTGCATGGAAGCCAGGGGCAGCTGGCTAGGTGGGTGAGGGAGGCAGGGAGCAGGGGTGACCAGACTTGCGGGGTGCGGGGGCGGGGTGGCTGGCAGCTCAGTGAAGGCACAGACAGGCAAAGCTCACCCCATGAGTTGCAAGGAACCTAGCTTCTCAGCGGCCTGCCCAGCTCTGGCCATTGGCCCAGATGGGGGTATGTGTGTATGTGGTGTGTGGGCTTCATGGCACAGCCTGACCAAGTATGTTTCAAACTATGCAACTGAAAGACTCCTGGGACCCACAGCTGAGAACTTACAACCATTTCCACCCTGAGCATTGGTCTGGCACCTGCCACTGGTCCATCCATGTAAATCAACCTGATCCTTCCCACCACGTGACCCCTGGGCTCAAAGAGACACCACGAGTCTCTGGGCAGCCAAGAAGAGACACATCCACACCCCCCTGGTGTGGCCAGTTCAGGGCTTCAGGCCCAGGGCATGTGCCTGGAGGAATAGGGGCTGTCTCGGCAGCCTCTTCCAGTAGCTCCTCAGCTAGAGGAGACCCAAGGAGGTGAGATTTAGAGTTGGGAAGGGAAGAGATGCGGCAAGGAAGGCAGTGACAACTATTTGAGAAGGGAAGAAAACCCTGCAGAGCTTGTTGCTTCCCAGTCCCTCCCTTTCTGTAAAGACCTCCTCATCTCTTCTTACACTATCAACCTTCACACCCCAGCCAACAGGGGAACCAGCTGGAGGCCATCTGGAAGACTGATGTGGCCTCCTCCAGTCACCCAGTAGAAAAGAAGACCCCCACCAGCCTGTCCTGGGACCAGCTGGGGGGTACCCAGATATTCCCCGGCTGTTGGCATTGGATGTGCATTCCTCCTACCACAAAAGCTTGATGTCCCTCATGGCCCGGTAAGATGCAAGGCTGGACGGTTAATCTGGATTCAGGGAGATCTGCCCACCAAGGGTACACACTTCTGTGTCCAACAGCTATCTTTCCAAACATTAATAATGACCTCATTTACTGTACCACATCAGACAGAGAGATGCTTACCTGCCTCATTGGCCATGAGCTTGGGTCCCCATGCCAGCACCATTCTAGTTCTCTCAAAGGACTCCACACGGCGTCTCAGAAGATCACGACAGAAGTCATTCCTTCCCACTTGCTTCCTGGGCTGCACGTGAATTGCTCAAGAGGTGTTTCTTGCCCTAGGCCTGGGGGTTATTCTCAAGGAGAGCCAGGTGCAGGTATGGAGAGATGAGAGAGACCAAAAATCTCAGGATAAACTGGGCCCGTCTTTGGCATTGTCATTTCCTTATTGCCTTCAAGAACTGCCCCTGGGAAGAGCAGCTGAGGGGAGGCGGGCAGGACTCAGTGGGCCAACAAGGGACTTTTCTGGTTAGGAAGGTTCAACTCTGCCTCTCTTGGCTTGAAGATGCCAATATTGAAGACTCAAGGCTGTTTCAAGGAGCCTTTCTAGATTACTAACCCCAGCTGCCTCTTGTGGCCCTGCCCCTGCCCCAGTTAAAGATCTTTGACAGGGATGGGAATTTCCTGGCAGTCTAGTGGTTAGGACTCGGTGCTTTCACTGCCAGGGCCCAGGTTGGATCCCTGGTTGGGGAACAATCAATAATATCTTTGACAGGGAGAGGGCACTGATGCCTGCCAGTGTAGACCTAACCAGAACCAAGGCTGCAAGATGCTGCTGCTGCCCTCATCCTCTCGACAGGAACTTAGGGAAGACGGGGTGGCACGGCAACATCAAAGGAGGCTGGTCCTTGGCTGTGACTCCGCTCTGAAGTGGGCCTGAGAGTCCCAGCTGGACATCAACATTATAGCCCACCTAGTACATAGATACCTGGTTTTCAGTTCCTGAAGAGTTTCCAAGTGTGTGTGTGTGTGTGTTGTTGTTGTTGTTGTTAGTTGATTTGGATACAGCAAACAGAACTGAGAATAACCAAAAACAACACTGGCAGAATTTAGTAACCCAGAGATCAACTGGGGCCGCACCTGCTGAGATTTGGCTAAACTTGCCCCTGACTCTAGCACCCCCATAGTGGTATCTCTCCTCTTTGAGCGCCTTCTCTCCCTCTGCATCCCTGCCAGTGCCTGGGCTCTGCTCGTCATCTGTTTCAACCTGAGGTACCAACCCCGCACACGTGAATATGTGCACATAAGTATCAAGTATACACGCTCCACTTGACCCCAAGCATTTCACGATCTTCATAACTTTCCGAAAATTTAGCGGGGTGATAGGGAAAGGGACTCACAGTGAACAGTACCGAAGAGCAGCCTCCTTTCTTCCCCTCTCTCTTTGGTTTAACATGCAAAATTCAAAAACTCTTTCCCGTCTCTCATGCAGAGCTGTCCCACCTACACCCATGCCGCCACTGGGATCTCAGCTTCAGACTTAAGCACTAATCAAAATATTGTTCCCAGCAAAGACAGTTTCTCCTTTCCAGGGGAATTTAGATGAATACAATTTTCTTCCCCTTTTTCAAACTCTACAGCAGTTTTTTCAGTTTATCACACTACCAGGTGTAGAGACCAAGCCCTGCTGCTTCTGTCTTCTTTATCCACATGCCAGGTTGGTACCACCTACCTGTGTGTCAAGCTGGTCCTCGAGATTTTAGTGTGGGTGCTGCCTCCATCGTCTTGGGATCTTGCTGCTGTGGCATGAGAATCTGCCGCTGCCCAGGCTACTGCTGCCCTAGCGTGGTGGTCGTGCTGCTTTCTTTGTGCATTCTCCGTGCGTGTGCACCTCTGGAGACACACTGCTTCCACTCCCAAAAGTGCACCCTCTCTTTGGCCGCCTGCCCCTGGCCCACCTCAAATCTGCAGGCCCACCTGTTGTGTGGGTCCAGGTCACTCACCTCTTCACGATCCTGCTGACCTGACCAGCTCCCCTGGCCAAGTTGTCCAGTTCACAGCACCAGCTAGTTTCATAACTAGGGCCAGCCTCGCACCGACTGTCCCATTCTCCTGGTCTGCCTGGCGTTGGCAACCTGTCTCATCAAACGCCCGCCGGGGTGTCCTCTCAGCATGTGGGGAAGGGCTATTAATCTTCCCTCTGTGATTTGGGACCGTGTCCTTCAAAAACCAGCAGACGCCCTTCTCCAAGATCTTTTTTCTGCTTTGTCTTACAGGTGTCTCCCCTGGGCTGTCTGTCTGACAGGTAAGATAGCTATGTGCCTGTACACACCGAGCGCTGTCTGCAGTTGGAGAAGTATCTTAACCTTGACTCTAACTGCCCTGCCCTCCCTTGCTCAGAGCCGATTTCTGCACAAAGTACACAATGGTTCACACGTGTGTGCTGAGATGCAGTGATTATGGATTCACAGACTTCCAACGTGGTGCTGACAGAAGAGAGAGCTTATAACTTGGTTTCTGGGAAGGAACCAAGATGGGGGTGGAGAGGAAGAAACGTGGATGGGTAGGAAGGAGCAGGAAAGAGTGAGGGGAGGGAAGAGGGAGTATTCTGTAACGTGAAACGGGAGGAAGATTCACAAGAAAAGAAGCAGAGCCCCTGGGATGTGGCAGAAATGTTGTGTTAAGCAGTTCCACATCTGGGTCAGTCTGGGCCCAGCCCTGGACTGGTCTCCCAGAGACAACCAGGGAAGCTCTCGGGTGGGCTGGGTGGGTACTCACGTCTCAGGGCCTTGTTTCATCTGCTTCCCAACCGGTAACTGTATTAACCGTTTCAGTGCCTCAGTGACCCAAAGAAAGGAAGGCCAGGAACACCCAGAGGAGCCAGCTGAGCTTGTTTGTAAAAAGTCAAACGAGTCCTTCCCTGGAACCCTAAAAAGTCAGAAGGATCGAGACAATTGCAGTCCTTGCTCCATGCCTTAGCCAGTGATTCTCAAAGTTGTTCCAAATGCAGATTCCCAGCTGGTGTTTTTAAACAAACACTCTGGGTACTGCCAAGTAATCCTAGAACTTTGAGAAACACTACTTTTCTCCTTCAGTCCCCAAACTGTACATTTTTAATAAAATAGAGATGTGTTTATTTTTAAATTTTTCTGCCTCATTGCTAAAACCCACACCTCCTCAACTCACTCATTTTTGAAACCAGATGCATGACCACCTGGTCACTGACTTAGACACCAGTCACAGAGGATCCCCCCAGTGTTGTGTCTGCCCTCTGGGAGCCGACCAGCCAAGACAGCCATAATTAGTGCCTGGCACACAGCAGGGCTCAGTAACTCTAAAATCAATCAGAGACACAGACAAATACGTAACAGATATACTGATGATGAGCGTGAAACTCAGAAGGTAAGAACAGAAGAAGGTACTGAGTACAAGTCAGCCAGGTGTGACTGGGTGTGGGAGCAAAGGTGAGTGCATGTCTAAGAAGTGAGGACAAAGATGGAAGAAATAGAGACACGGAGGTTCCAAATCTAGATGGTGTGGGCTTAGGAGGCCATCCCTGTCCGTTAATTAATTGTTAATTCAGGGAAGACACTACTTTGGTTGGTTCATACAGCTTACGAGCACCGCCCCATCCTCACTCTCCCTTGCACTCCCCTCCCTCTCCTCCCGCCTAGCCAGACCAGACCTAGGGACCAGGCATGATAAAACGTTAGCTAGGAAATTACCCTGTTCTCAGAGGCCCTACAATCCAGTGATTCTGTTTCTTAGGAATGGAACACCCATCCTTGCTTAAGGTTGAAATTCTGGAAGGAAGAGGAGGATGTTGGATGCAAACTGATGGCCCTTGGATGAGGCCAGAGTAGGATTTAATTTCTGAGCCACAGCTCAACGTATCACAAGGAAGCCTGGCGGAGGGAGGAAGGTGAGAGGCGTTTCTGATGCAGGTCACACACATGGGACAGCTGTGGCAGGGAAGGGCCATGTCTAGCCGTTCAGGCTTATTTTCTGGAGGCCTCACCCCACTGTAGCCAACATATTAAAATGCCCTCGTACTAAATGTATTGCTTTATAAATAATTTGAAGGGAATTTTATAACTTTGCTTTGGAAATTAAACGACTGAGTAAGTTTTTTTAATGTATAGTTGGCTGTGACTTCTCAGCAATCATCATGCATAGAGATGAAATCTAACAAGTTTTGTAAATAAGATGAGAATATTCTGAATATTAAATTTGACAGAATAATGAAACTGACAGTATTGTGTTTTATAAACATTTAATTACATATATTTTTGTATTTTGGTGCCAATGACATTATTTATTTATTTATTTTTACTATCTATTCTTTAAGCCTCGGCATGTGGGATCTTAGTTCCTTGACCAGGGATCAAACCCGGGCCCCCCATAGTGGAAGCGTGCAGTCCTAACCACTGGACCGCCAGGGAAGTCTCACCAATGACATTTTTAAAGGTTTCAGATGTTTCCGTACGCTTTCGGCACTGTGCTTAAATTAAGGTGCCCAGCAGCTAAACCTGCCCCGGTGATGGAGGACTTTGACTTTTTGGTTGTCCTCTAGCAAGCTCTCTGGCAAACAAGCAGAGTGTCTGATAGATGGCCAAGCTGGGTTGAAACCCAAGGAGATATATAGATATAGTATATGGTGTTTTTCTGGTAATGAGGTTATTTAATACTATCCAAGAACCTCATTTTTTTTTTTCAGAGCAAAGTTGATGTATTTGGTCAAACAAGATATTGCCTCAAAAAAACTTGGGGAAGCCAGGGCATGAGAAGGAGTACTTCTTGGCATATTTCTTCAAGCCAGATTTGGGAGTTGGCCATATCTCTGCTTACATGGCTCATGGCCTCAGGGTTCTCCAAGATGAGGAATCAACACTAATGTGAAAGGGGGCATGAGAGAAGGGTCTACTTTAGCCCTGACTGTGACCTTCACGGAGACATCGGTGAAGTGGAAGGGATAAAAACCTTTTGTAAACAACCCAACCAAAGAACCAGGGAGGCAAAAGCCATGCAGGGTCTGGTGTGTTCCATGTGCTGGGGAGGCCAACTTAGAAAAAGTCAGAAAAAGAATGAGCATGACTATGATTGGAGGAGTCATCTTCTTTAAAAAAAAAAAAAAGAGGGCTTCCCTGGTGGCACAGTGGTTGAGAGTCCACCTGCCGATGCAGAGGACATGGGTTCATGCCCTGGTCCGGGAAGATCCCACATGCCGCAGAGCGGCTGGGCCCATGAGCCATGGCCGCTGAGCCTGCGCGTCCGGAGCCTGTGCTCCGCAACGGGAGAGGCCACAACAGTGAGAGGCCCGCGTACCGCAAAAAAAAAAGAATATGAGCATGGCTAAGATGAAACTATCAATTGGGGACTTTGAGATAGCTATATTTACCATGTTAAAGGATCTAGTCTAGTGGAAAAGGTGAACAACATGCATGAACAGATGGGGAATTTGAGAAGAGAATAGGAAACTAAAAAAGAAATGGAAAACCAGAAATGCTAGAAGTGAAAACCTTAATATCAGAGATGAACAATTCCCTCAACCAGTTAATCAACAAACTGGACAAAAGCAGAGGAAAAAATCTGTGAGCTTGAAGCTAAGTCAGAAGAAATGTAAACAAACTGTAACATAAAGAGGAAACAAAGGAACAATTGAGCGAACCCAAAACTAAGCACCGACTTGAGTGGGCCAATGACAAATGGTCTAACACACATAATTGAAGTCCTAGAAGAAGGGAGACAGAATGGGGCAGAAGAAATATATGAAGAGATAATCACCAAGAATTTCCCAAATTAATGAAAGAGAACAAACCACAGATCCAAGAATGTCAGAGAACCCCAAACAGGATAAACACAAAACACACCTAAGCATAGCATAGTCTTAACTGCTGAAACCAAAGATAAGAGAACATCTTGAAAGCTGCCAGAAAGAAAAACAAATTACATAGGAAAGTAAGAAGTCGTCTCATCAGAAACTTTGCCAGCCGGATGGTTACTGAGGCCTGGCTGTATCCCTGCCTTGTAGGTCTACAAGATAACCCAGTGGTATTCCAGGACATTCCCCTGTTTAGGGGCTGATATTAGCTTAGGTGGGTTTCAGTTACCTACAGAAACAGTAACGGGCTGGAACTGAGCAGTGGCTCAGCTAAGCACTGTCCTCCAGGGCGTGGGCTCCAGTTCTCCACAGTGCCCAGCCTTCCTACTCGTGTCACACCCAGCCCCCTCCTCTCTTTGCACACACCCGGCCCTGAGCTGGCTGGTGGCTGCCTCACCCCTTAAAAACTATTGGCTGTGAGCTGGGAGGAGGCCAAGTAGGTAGAGGCTAGATATACTAGTTGACTGGCCTGAATGCCCCTCAAGGTAGGCCCTGGGATCTGACTGTTGCCTCAGATTCTTTCCCCAGGGGACTTCCCTGGTGGTCCAGTGGTTAAGAATCTGCCTTCCAATGCAGGGGACACGGGTTCTATCCCTGATCGGGGAACTAGGATCCCACATGCCACAGGGCAACTGAGCCCGTGAGCCACAACTAAAGAGAAGCCCTCGCACCGCAGCGAAGATGCCATGACGCAGCTAAATAAATAAATAAATTTCTTCCCCCAAAGGTGACCTAACCTGGAACAACCAAAGCTGAGTCCAGCTGGCATACCTGTCAGGGCTCTGCTGTCTGCTGAGGGGACGGTCGTCGCTATTAGCAGTAATGTCTGTGGGCGGGAGGGCAGCTGCCAATAATTCAGGGTCTCCATGGGGGTCAAGAAGATTCAGGTTTCCTCTCCCACAGCCCCCTTTCTAAGAGTCCCTGTGTAGGCCTCTGTCACCTCACTTTCAGAAGAGAGTCCCTTTCCTGCAGGAGCCACAAGGAGGCAGCAAAGTGCTTGTTGAAGGGCCTCGGCTGGCCCGGAGAACAAGAGGGCCAAATGAAAAGTACCGGAACCGCTGAAGGATGGACACAGCTGAAGCTGGGTGGAGTTCATCTGAGAAGGTGCTTGGCTGAGTGAGGAAAGCTAGTATGGCAAAGGTTAGGGGAATGAGACAAGGGATTCCTGACCCATCCTTTGCACATCTGGATCCTGCAGACAATTCTTGGTGGCTTCAGCCTAGGGCCACTTCCTCCTCGCTTGACCACTCACCCCCAGCAGGGTCCTCAGCTGTGCAGTTCAGAGATCTCTCCTTGTCAATGATTCTTCAGGCAACTATTTTTTAGGAACTCCTCCAGAAAGCCCTGCCTGAAGACTTCTTCAAACATGTATCACGTCCTCATTCATTCAACAAATACCTATTGGGTAACTAATACTAGGCACTATTGTAGGCATTAGGGATACAGTGCTGAAGAAAATAGTTGTTTTTTTTTTTAAAAGTGATTTCGCAGAGCTTACATTCTATTGGGCAAAAATGGACAAATAAAAAATTAGTAGAATACACAGTATGTCAGATAGTAAAAGATGCCATGGAGAAACACAAGTTTCAACGAGGGGTAAGGTACCAGAATGTAGAGTTTACCTTTTTTTTTTGGCCGCACCGCTAGGCTTTTGGGATCTTAGTCCCCCAACCAGGGATTGAACCCATGCCCATGGTAGTAAAGCGCCGAGTCCTAACCACTGGACTCCCAGGGAAGTCCCAAGGTTACCATTTAAAACAGGGCATAAAATAGGCCTCACTGAGATGACACTTGAGTAAAGACTTGAAGGAGATGAAGAAGCGAGCCCTGGGGAAGGGTATGCAGGCCGAGGGAACAGTCTGAGGTGGGAGCATGCCTGGCATAGTCAAGGAATGGCCGTATCTTCATTGTGACTGGT